>NW_028248050.1:0-28143 GCF_964263255.1 Lissotriton vulgaris
TGTTTAAAGTGATTTTCATGCTTCCAGGGGCCCAAAACACAAGATTTATGGAATGGTTAAAAGTGCATGAAAATGGCCAATTTACTCACTCTGAGTTCTCAAAAAGGGTTTCTTCACCCCGGGAAGTTAATTAAATACCATTTGGAGGCATTTAATGTTCGAGCAAAAACGGCTGATTTTCGACAAAAGAGATAACACCCCCCCATTACGTCATGCTTCAGAAATGTGGAAAATGGTCCGTTTTCAAATGTTTTATTTTTGAACGTCAGTTCACATTTGTAGGGTGGATCATCAGTGTTGGAGCTAAAATTAGCATGTTTTAAAGTGATTTTCATGCTTCCAGGGGCCCAAAACACAAGATTTATGGAATGGTTAAAAGTGCATGAAAATGGCCAATTTACTCACTCTGAGTTCTCAAAAAGGGTTTCTTCACCCCGGGAAGTTAATTAAATACCATTTGGAGGCATTTAATGTTCGAGCAAAAACGGCTGATTTTCGACAAAAGAGATAACACCCCCCCCATTACGTCATGCTTCAGAAATGTGGAAAATGGTCCGTTTTCAAATGTTTTATTTTTGAACGTCAGTTCACATTTGTAGGTGGATCATCAGTGTTAGAGCTAAAATTAGCATGCTTAAAGTGATTTTCATGCTTCCAGGGGCTCGGGAAGTTAATTAAATACCATTTGGAGGCATTTAATGTTCGAGCAAAAACGGCTGAATTTTCGACAAAAGAGATAACACCCCCCCATTACGTCATGCTTCAGAAATGTGGAAAATGGTCCGTTTTCAAATGTTTTATTTTTGAACGTCAGTTCACATTTGTAGGTGGATCATCAGTGTTAGAGCTAAAATTAGCATGTTTAAAGTGATTTTCATGCTTCCAGGGGCCCAAAACACAAGATTTATGGAATGGTTAAAAGTGCATGAAAATGGCCAATTTACTCACTCTGAGTTCTCAAAAAGGGTTTCTTCACCTCGGGAAGTTAATTAAATACCCATTTGGAGGCATTTAATGTTCGAGCAAAAACGGCTGATTTTTCGACAAAAGAGATAACACCCCCCCATTACGTCATGCTTCAGAAATGTGGAAAATGGTCCGTTTTCAAATGTTTTATTTTGTGAACGTCAGTTCACATTTGTAGGTGGATCATCAGTGTTAGAGCTAAAATTAGCATGTTTAAAGTGATTTTCATGCTTCCAGGGGGTCGGGAAGTTAATTAAATACCATTTGGAGGCATTTAATGTTCGAGCAAAAACGGCTGATTTTCGACAAAAGAGATAACACCCCCCCATTACGTCATGCTTCAGAAATGTGGAAAATGGTCCGTTTTCAAATGTTTTATTTTTGAACGTCAGTTCACATTTGTAGGTGGATCATCAGTGTTAGAGCTAAAATTAGCATGTTTAAAGTGATTTTCATGCTTCCAGGGGCCCAAAACACAAGATTTATGGAATGGTTTAAAAGTGCATGAAAATGGCCAATTTACTCACTCTGAGTTCTCAAAAAGGGTTTCTTCACCCGGGAAGTTAATTTAAATACCATTTGGAGGCATTTAATGTTCGAGCAAAAACGGCTGATTTTCGACAAAAGAGATAACACCCCCCCCATTACGTCATGCTTCAGAAATGTGGAAAATGGTCCGTTTTCAAATGTTTTATTTTGAACGTCAGTTCACATTTGTAGGTGGATCATCAGTGTTAGAGCTAAAATTAGCATGTTTAAAGTGATTTTCATGCTTCCAGGGGCCCAAAACACAAGATTTATGGAATGGTTAAAAGTGCATGAAAATGGCCAATTTACTCACTCTGAGTTCTCAAAAAGGGTTTCTTCACCTCGGGAAGTTAATTAAATACCATTTGGAGGCATTTAATGTTCGAGCAAAAACGGCTGATTTTCGACAAAAGAGATAACACCCCCCCCATTACGTCATGCTTCAGAAATGTGGAAAATGGTCCGTTTTCAAATGTTTTATTTTTGAACGTCAGTTCACATTTGTAGGTGGATCATCAGTGTTAGAGCTAAAATTAGCATGTTTAAAGTGATTTTCATGCTTCCAGGGGGTCGGGAAGTTAATTAAATACCATTTGGAGGCATTTAATGTTCGAGCAAAAACGGCTGATTTTCGACAAAAGAGATAACACCCCCCCATTACGTCATGCTTCAGAAATGTGGAAAATGGTCCGTTTTCAAATGTTTTATTTTTGAACGTCAGTTCACATTTGGTAGGGTGGATCATCAGTGTTAGAGCTAAAATTAGCATGTTTAAAGTGATTTTCATGCTTCCAGGGGCCCAAAACACAAGATTTATGGAATGGTTAAAAGTGCATGAAAATGGCCAATTTACTCACTCTGAGTTCTCAAAAAGGGTTTCTTCACCCCGGGAAGTTAATTAAATACCATTTGGAGGCATTTAATGTTCGAGCAAAAACGGCTGATTTTTCGACAAAAGAGATAACACCCCCCCATTACGTCATGCTTCAGAAATGTGGAAAATGGTCCGTTTTCAAATGTTTTATTTTTTGAACATCAGTTCACATTTGTAGGTGGATCATCAGTGTTAGAGCTAAAATTAGCATGTTTAAAGTGATTTTCATGCTTCCAGGGGCCCAAAACACAAGATTTATGGAATGGTTAAAAGTGCATGAAAATGGCCAATTTACTCACTCTGAGTTCTCAAAAAGGGTTTCTTCACCCCGGGAAGTTAATTAAATACCATTTGGAGGCATTTAATGTTCGAGCAAAAACGGCTGATTTTCGACAAAAGAGATAACACCCCCCCATTACGTCATGCTTCAGAAATGTGGAAAAATGGTCCGTTTTCAAATGTTTTATTTTTGAACGTCAGTTCACATTTGTAGGTGGATCATCAGTGTTAGAGCTAAAATTAGCATGTTTAAAGTGATTTTCATGCTTCCAGGGGCTCGGGAAGTTAATTAAATACCATTTGGAGGCATTTAATGTTCGAGCAAAAACGGCTGATTTTCGACAAAAGAGATAACACCCCCCCATTACGTCATGCTTCAGAAATGTGGAAAATGGTCCGTTTTCAAATGTTTTATTTTTGAACGTCAGTTCACATTTGTAGGTGGATCATCAGTGTTAGAGCTAAAATTAGCATGTTTAAAGTGATTTTCATGCTTCCAGGGGCCCAAAACACAAGATTTATGGAATGGTTAAAAGTGCATGAAAATGGCCAATTTACTCACTCTGAGTTCTCAAAAAGGGTTTCTTCACCCCGGGAAGTTAATTAAATACCATTTGGAGGCATTTAATGTTCGAGCAAAAACGGCTGATTTTCGACAAAAGAGATAACACCCCCCCATTACGTCATGCTTCAGAAATGTGGAAAATGGTCCGTTTTCAAATGTTTTATTTTTGAACGTCAGTTCACATTTGTAGGTGGATCATCAGTGTTAGAGCTAAAATTAGCATGTTTTAAAGTGATTTTCATGCTTCCAGGGGCCCAAAACACAAGATTTATGGAATGGTTAAAAGTGCATGAAAATGGCCAATTTACTCACTCTGAGTTCTCAAAAAGGGTTTCTTCACCCCGGGAAGTTAATTAAATACCATTTGGAGGCATTTAATGTTCGAGCAAAAACGGCTGATTTTCGACAAAAGAGATAACACCCCCCCATTACGTCATGCTTCAGAAATGTGGAAAATGGTCCGTTTTCAAATGTTTTATTTTTGAACGTCAGTTCACATTTGTAGGTGGATCATCAGTGTTGGAGCTAAAATTAGCATGTTTAAAGTGATTTTCATGCTTCCAGGGGCCCAAAACACAAGATTTATGGAATGGTTAAAAGTGCATGAAAAATGGCCAATTTACTCACTCTGAGTTCTCAAAAAGGGTTTCTTCACCCCGGGAAGTTAATTAAATACCATTTGGAGGCATTTAATGTTCGAGCAAAAACGGCTGATTTTCGACAAAAGAGATAACACCCCCCCATTACGTCATGCTTCAGAAATGTGGAAAATGGTCCGTTTTCAAATGTTTTATTTTTGAACGTCAGTTCACATTTGTAGGTGGATCATCAGTGTTAGAGCTAAAATTAGCATGCTTAAAGTGATTTTCATGCTTCCAGGGGCTCGGGAAGTTAATTAAATACCATTTGGAGGCATTTAATGTTCGAGCAAAAACGGCTGATTTTCGACAAAAGAGATAACACCCCCCCATTACGTCATGCTTCAGAAATGTGGAAAATGGTCCGTTTTCAAATGTTTTATTTTTGAACGTCAGTTCACATTTGTAGGTGGATCATCAGTGTTAGAGCTAAAATTAGCATGTTTAAAGTGATTTTCATGCTTCCAGGGGCTCGGGAAGTTAATTAAATACCATTTGGAGGCATTTAATGTTCGAGCAAAAACGGCTGATTTTCGACAAAAGAGATAACACCCCCCCATTACGTCATGCTTCAGAAATGTGGAAAATGGTCCGTTTTCAAATGTTTTATTTTTGAACGTCAGTTCACATTTGTAGGTGGATCATCAGTGTTAGAGCTAAAATTAGCATGTTTAAAGTGATTTTCATGCTTCCAGGGGCTCGGGAAGTTAATTAAATACCATTTGGAGGCATTTAATGTTCGAGCAAAAATGGCTGATTTTCGACAAAAGAGATAACACCCCCCCATTACGTCATGCTTCAGAAATGTGGAAAATGGTCCGTTTTCAAATGTTTTATTTTTGAACGTCAGTTCACATTTGTAGGTGGATCATCAGTGTTAGAGCTAAAATTAGCATGTTTAAAGTGATTTTCATGCTTCCAGGGGCTCGGGAAGTTAATTAAATACCATTTGGAGGCATTTAATGTTCGAGCAAAAACGGCTGATTTTCGACAAAAGAGATAACACCCCCCCATTACGTCATGCTTCAGAAATGTGGAAAATGGTCCGTTTTCAAATGTTTTATTTTTGAACGTCAGTTCACATTTGTAGGTGGATCATCAGTGTTAGAGCTAAAATTAGCATGTTTAAAGTGATTTTCATGCTTCCAGGGGCCCAAAACACAAGATTTATGGAATGGTTAAAAGTGCATGAAAATGGCCAATTTACTCACTCTGAGTTCTCAAAAAGGGTTTCTTCACCCCGGGAAGTTAATTAAATACCATTTGGAGGCATTTAATGTTCGAGCAAAAACGGCTGATTTTCGACAAAAGAGATAACACCCCCCCATTACGTCATGCTTCAGAAATGTGGAAAATGGTCCGTTTTCAAATGTTTTATTTTTGAACGTCAGTTCACATTTGTAGGTGGATCATCAGTGTTAGAGCTAAAATTAGCATGTTTAAAGTGATTTTCATGCTTCCAGGGGCCCAAAACACAAGATTTATGGAATGGTTAAAAGTGCATGAAAATGGCCAATTTACTCACTCTGAGTTCTCAAAAAGGGTTTCTTCACCCCGGGAAGTTAATTAAATACCATTTGGAGGCATTTAATGTTCGAGCAAAAACGGCTGATTTTCGACAAAAGAGATAACACCCCCCCATTACGTCATGCTTCAGAAATGTGGAAAATGGTCCGTTTTCAAATGTTTTATTTTTGAACGTCAGTTCACATTTGTAGGTGGATCATCAGTGTTAGAGCTAAAATTAGCATGTTTAAAGTGATTTTCATGCTTCCAGGGGCCCAAAACACAAGATTTATGGAATGGTTAAAAGTGCATGAAAATGGCCAATTTACTCACTCTGAGTTCTCAAAAAGGGTTTCTTCACCCCGGGAAGTTAATTAAATACCATTTGGAGGCATTTAATGTTCGAGCAAAAACGGCTGATTTTCGACAAAAGAGATAACACCCCCCCATTACGTCATGCTTCAGAAATGTGGAAAATGGTCCGTTTTCAAATGTTTTATTTTTGAACGTCAGTTCACATTTGTAGGTGGATCATCAGTGTTAGAGCTAAAATTAGCATGTTTAAAGTGATTTTCATGCTTCCAGGGGCTCGGGAAGTTAATTAAATACCATTTGGAGGCATTTAATGTTCGAGCAAAAACGGCTGATTTTCGACAAAAGAGATAACACCCCCCCATTACGTCATGCTTCAGAAATGTGGAAAATGGTCCGTTTTCAAATGTTTTATTTTTGAACGTCAGTTCACATTTGTAGGTGGATCATCAGTGTTAGAGCTAAAATTAGCATGTTTAAAGTGATTTTCATGCTTCCAGGGGCTCGGGAAGTTAATTAAATACCATTTGGAGGCATTTAATGTTCGAGCAAAAACGGCTGATTTTCGACAAAAGAGATAACACCCCCCCATTACGTCATGCTTCAGAAATGTGGAAAATGGTCCGTTTTCAAATGTTTTATTTTTGAACGTCAGTTCACATTTGTAGGTGGATCATCAGTGTTAGAGCTAAAATTAGCATGTTTAAAGTGATTTTCATGCTTCCAGGGGCTCGGGAAGTTAATTAAATACCATTTGGAGGCATTTAATGTTCGAGCAAAAACGGCTGATTTTCGACAAAAGAGATAACACCCCCCCCATTACGTCATGCTTCAGAAATGTGGAAAATGGTCCGTTTTCAAATGTTTTATTTTTGAACGTCAGTTCACATTTGTAGGTGGATCATCAGTGTTAGAGCTAAAATTAGCATGTTTAAAGTGATTTTCATGCTTCCAGGGGCTCGGGAAGTTAATTAAATACCATTTGGAGGCATTTAATGTTCGAGCAAAAACGGCTGATTTTCGACAAAAGAGATAACACCCCCCCATTACGTCATGCTTCAGAAATGTAGAAAATGGTCCGTTTTCAAATGTTTTATTTTTGAACGTCAGTTCACATTTGTAGGTGGATCATCAGTGTTAGAGCTAAAATTAGCATGTTTAAAGTGATTTTCATGCTTCCAGGGGCTCGGGAAGTTAATTAAATACCATTTGGAGGCATTTAATGTTCGAGCAAAAACGGCTGATTTTCGACAAAAGAGATAACACCCCCCCATTACGTCATGCTTCAGAAATGTGGAAAATGGTCCGTTTTCAAATGTTTTATTTTTGAACGTCAGTTCACATTTGTAGGTGGATCATCAGTGTTAGAGCTAAAATTAGCATGTTTAAAGTGATTTTCATGCTTCCAGGGGCTCGGGAAGTTAATTAAATACCATTTGGAGGCATTTAATGTTCAAGCAAAAACGGCTGATTTTCGACAAAAGAGATAACACCCCCCCATTACGTCATGCTTCAGAAATGTGGAAAATGGTCCGTTTTCAAATGTTTTATTTTTGAACGTCAGTTCACATTTGTAGGTGGATCATCAGTGTTAGAGCTAAAATTAGCATGTTTAAAGTGATTTTCATGCTTCCAGGGGCCCAAAACACAAGATTTATGGAATGGTTAAAAGTGCATGAAAATGGCCAATTTACTCACTCTGAGTTCTCAAAAAGGGTTTCTTCACCCCGGGAAGTTAATTAAATACCATTTGGAGGCATTTAATGTTCGAGCAAAAACGGCTGATTTTCGACAAAAGTGATAACACCCCCCCATTACGTCATGCTTCAGAAATGTGGAAAATGGTCCGTTTTCAAATGTTTTATTTTTGAACGTCAGTTCACATTTGTAGGTGGATCATCAGTGTTAGAGCTAAAATTAGCATGTTTAAAGTGATTTTCATGCTTCCAGGGGCTCGGGAAGTTAATTAAATACCATTTGGAGGCATTTAATGTTCGAGCAAAAACGGCTGATTTTCGACAAAAGAGATAACACCCCCCCATTACGTCATGCTTCAGAAATGTGGAAAATGGTCCGTTTTCAAATGTTTTATTTTTGAACGTCAGTTCACATTTGTAGGTGGATCATCAGTGTTAGAGCTAAAATTAGCATGTTTAAAGTGATTTTCATGCTTCCAGGGGCTCGGGAAGTTAATTAAATACCATTTGGAGGCATTTAATGTTCGAGCAAAAACGGCTGATTTTCGACAAAAGAGATAACACCCCCCCATTACGTCATGCTTCAGAAATGTGGAAAATGGTCCGTTTTCAAATGTTTTATTTTTGAACGTCAGTTCACATTTGTAGGTGTATCATCAGTGTTAGAGCTAAAATTAGCATGTTTAAAGTGATTTTCATGCTTCCAGGGGCCCAAAACACAAGATTTATGGAATGGTTAAAAGTGCATGAAAATGGCCAATTTACTCACTCTGAGTTCTCAAAAAGGGTTTCTTCACCCCGGGAAGTTAATTAAATACCATTTGGAGGCATTTAATGTTCGAGCAAAAACGGCTGATTTTCGACAAAAGAGATAACACCCCCCATTACGTCATGCTTCAGAAATGTGGAAAATGGTCCGTTTTCAAATGTTTTATTTTTGAACGTCAGTTCACATTTGTAGGTGGATCATCAGTGTTAGAGCTAAAATTAGCATGTTTAAAGTGATTTTCATGCTTCCAGGGGCTCGGGAAGTTAATTAAATACCATTTGGAGGCATTTAATGTTCGAGCAAAAACGGCTGATTTTCGACAAAAGAGATAACACCCCCCCATTACGTCATGCTTCAGAAATGTGGAAAATGGTCCGTTTTCAAATGTTTTATTTTTGAACGTCAGTTCACATTTGTAGGTGGATCATCAGTGTTAGAGCTAAAATTAGCATGTTTAAAGTGATTTTCATGCTTCCAGGGGCCCAAAACACAAGATTTATGGAATGGTTAAAAGTGCATGAAAATGGCCAATTTACTCACTCTGAGTTCTCAAAAAGGGTTTCTTCACCCCGGGAAGTTAATTAAATACCATTTGGAGGCATTTAATGTTCGAGCAAAAACGGCTGATTTTCGACAAAAGAGATAACACCCCCCCATTACGTCATGCTTCAGAAATGTGGAAAATGGTCCGTTTTCAAATGTTTTATTTTTGAACGTCAGTTCACATTTGTAGGTGGATCATCAGTGTTAGAGCTAAAATTAGCATGTTTAAAGTGATTTTCATGCTTCCAGGGGCTCGGGAAGTTAATTAAATACCATTTGGAGGCATTTAATGTTCGAGCAAAAACGGCTGATTTTCGACAAAAGAGATAACACCCCCCCATTACGTCATGCTTCAGAAATGTGGAAAATGGTCCGTTTTCAAATGTTTTATTTTTGAACGTCAGTTCACATTTGTAGGTGGATCATCAGTGTTAGAGCTAAAATTAGCATGTTTAAAGTGATTTTCATGCTTCCAGGGGCTCGGGAAGTTAATTAAATACCATTTGGAGGCATTTAATGTTCGAGCAAAAACGGCTGATTTTCGACAAAAGAGATAACACCCCCCCATTACGTCATGCTTCAGAAATGTGGAAAATGGTCCGTTTTCAAATGTTTTATTTTTGAACGTCAGTTCACATTTGTAGGTGGATCATCAGTGTTAGAGCTAAAATTAGCATGTTTAAAGTGATTTTCATGCTTCCAGGGGCTCGGGAAGTTAATTAAATACCATTTGGAGGCATTTAATGTTCGAGCAAAAACGGCTGATTTTCGACAAAAGAGATAACACCCCCCCCATTACGTCATGCTTCAGAAATGTGGAAAATGGTCCGTTTTCAAATGTTTTATTTTTGAACGTCAGTTCACATTTGTAGGTGGATCATCAGTGTTAGAGCTAAAATTAGCATGTTTAAAGTGATTTTCATGCTTCCAGGGGCTCGGGAAGTTAATTAAATACCATTTGGAGGCATTTAATGTTCGAGCAAAAACGGCTGATTTTCGACAAAAGAGATAACACCCCCCCATTACGTCATGCTTCAGAAATGTAGAAAATGGTCCGTTTTCAAATGTTTTATTTTTGAACGTCAGTTCACATTTGTAGGTGGATCATCAGTGTTAGAGCTAAAATTAGCATGTTTAAAGTGATTTTCATGCTTCCAGGGGCTCGGGAAGTTAATTAAATACCATTTGGAGGCATTTAATGTTCGAGCAAAAACGGCTGATTTTCGACAAAAGAGATAACACCCCCCCATTACGTCATGCTTCAGAAATGTGGAAAATGGTCCGTTTTCAAATGTTTTATTTTTGAACGTCAGTTCACATTTGTAGGTGGATCATCAGTGTTAGAGCTAAAATTAGCATGTTTAAAGTGATTTTCATGCTTCCAGGGGCTCGGGAAGTTAATTAAATACCATTTGGAGGCATTTAATGTTCAAGCAAAAACGGCTGATTTTCGACAAAAGAGATAACACCCCCCCATTACGTCATGCTTCAGAAATGTGGAAAATGGTCCGTTTTCAAATGTTTTATTTTTGAACGTCAGTTCACATTTGTAGGTGGATCATCAGTGTTAGAGCTAAAATTAGCATGTTTAAAGTGATTTTCATGCTTCCAGGGGCCCAAAACACAAGATTTATGGAATGGTTAAAAGTGCATGAAAATGGCCAATTTACTCACTCTGAGTTCTCAAAAAGGGTTTCTTCACCCCGGGAAGTTAATTAAATACCATTTGGAGGCATTTAATGTTCGAGCAAAAACGGCTGATTTTCGACAAAAGTGATAACACCCCCCCATTACGTCATGCTTCAGAAATGTGGAAAATGGTCCGTTTTCAAATGTTTTATTTTTGAACGTCAGTTCACATTTGTAGGTGGATCATCAGTGTTAGAGCTAAAATTAGCATGTTTAAAGTGATTTTCATGCTTCCAGGGGCTCGGGAAGTTAATTAAATACCATTTGGAGGCATTTAATGTTCGAGCAAAAACGGCTGATTTTCGACAAAAGAGATAACACCCCCCCATTACGTCATGCTTCAGAAATGTGGAAAATGGTCCGTTTTCAAATGTTTTATTTTTGAACGTCAGTTCACATTTGTAGGTGGATCATCAGTGTTAGAGCTAAAATTAGCATGTTTAAAGTGATTTTCATGCTTCCAGGGGCTCGGGAAGTTAATTAAATACCATTTGGAGGCATTTAATGTTCGAGCAAAAACGGCTGATTTTCGACAAAAGAGATAACACCCCCCCATTACGTCATGCTTCAGAAATGTGGAAAATGGTCCGTTTTCAAATGTTTTATTTTTGAACGTCAGTTCACATTTGTAGGTGTATCATCAGTGTTAGAGCTAAAATTAGCATGTTTAAAGTGATTTTCATGCTTCCAGGGGCCCAAAACACAAGATTTATGGAATGGTTAAAAGTGCATGAAAATGGCCAATTTACTCACTCTGAGTTCTCAAAAAGGGTTTCTTCACCCCGGGAAGTTAATTAAATGCCATTTGGAGGCATTTAATGTTCGAGCAAAAACGGCTGATTTTCGACAAAAGAGATAACACCCCCCATTACGTCATGCTTCAGAAATGTGGAAAATGGTCCGTTTTCAAATGTTTTATTTTTGAACGTCAGTTCACATTTGTAGGTGGATCATCAGTGTTAGAGCTAAAATTAGCATGTTTAAAGTGATTTTCATGCTTCCAGGGGCTCGGGAAGTTAATTAAATACCATTTGGAGGCATTTAATGTTCGAGCAAAAACGGCTGATTTTCGACAAAAGAGATAACACCCCCCCATTACGTCATGCTTCAGAAATGTGGAAAATGGTCCGTTTTCAAATGTTTTATTTTTGAACGTCAGTTCACATTTGTAGGTGGATCATCAGTGTTAGAGCTAAAATTAGCATGTTTAAAGTGATTTTCATGCTTCCAGGGGCCCAAAACACAAGATTTATGGAATGGTTAAAAGTGCATGAAAATGGCCAATTTACTCACTCTGAGTTCTCAAAAAGGGTTTCTTCACCCCGGGAAGTTAATTAAATACCATTTGGAGGCATTTAATGTTCGAGCAAAAACGGCTGATTTTCGACAAAAGAGATAACACCCCCCCATTACGTCATGCTTCAGAAATGTGGAAAATGGTCCGTTTTCAAATGTTTTATTTTTGAACGTCAGTTCACATTTGTAGGTGGATCATCAGTGTTAGAGCTAAAATTAGCATGTTTAAAGTGATTTTCATGCTTCCAGGGGCTCGGGAAGTTAATTAAATACCATTTGGAGGCATTTAATGTTCGAGCAAAAACGGCTGATTTTCGACAAAAGAGATAACACCCCCCCATTACGTCATGCTTCAGAAATGTGGAAAATGGTCCGTTTTCAAATGTTTTATTTTTGAACGTCAGTTCACATTTGTAGGTGGATCATCAGTGTTAGAGCTAAAATTAGCATGTTTAAAGTGATTTTCATGCTTCCAGGGGCTCGGGAAGTTAATTAAATACCATTTGGAGGCATTTAATGTTCGAGCAAAAACGGCTGATTTTCGACAAAAGAGATAACACCCCCCCATTACGTCATGCTTCAGAAATGTGGAAAATGGTCCGTTTTCAAATGTTTTATTTTTGAACGTCAGTTCACATTTGTAGGTGGATCATCAGTGTTAGAGCTAAAATTAGCATGTTTAAAGTGATTTTCATGCTTCCAGGGGCTCGGGAAGTTAATTAAATACCATTTGGAGGCATTTAATGTTCGAGCAAAAACGGCTGATTTTCGACAAAAGAGATAACACCCCCCCATTACGTCATGCTTCAGAAATGTGGAAAATGGTCCGTTTTCAAATGTTTTATTTTTGAACGTCAGTTCACATTTGTAGGTGGATCATCAGTGTTAGAGCTAAAATTAGCATGTTTAAAGTGATTTTCATGCTTCCAGGGGCTCGGGAAGTTAATTAAATACCATTTGGAGGCATTTAATGTTCGAGCAAAAACGGCTGATTTTCGACAAAAGAGATAACACCCCCCCATTACGTCATGCTTCAGAAATGTGGAAAATGGTCCGTTTTCAAATGTTTTATTTTTGAACGTCAGTTCACATTTGTAGGTGGATCATCAGTGTTAGAGCTAAAATTAGCATGTTTAAAGTGATTTTCATGCTTCCAGGGGCTCGGGAAGTTAATTAAATACCATTTGGAGGCATTTAATGTTCGAGCAAAAACGGCTGATTTTCGACAAAAGAGATAACACCCCCCCATTACGTCATGCTTCAGAAATGTGGAAAATGGTCCGTTTTCAAATGTTTTATTTTTGAACGTCAGTTCACATTTGTAGGTGGATCATCAGTGTTAGAGCTAAAATTAGCATGTTTAAAGTGATTTTCATGCTTCCAGGGGCCCAAAACACAAGATTTATGGAATGGTTAAAAGTGCATGAAAATGGCCAATTTACTCACTCTGAGTTCTCAAAAAGGGTTTCTTCACCCCGGGAAGTTAATTAAATACCATTTGGAGGCACTTAATGTTCGAGCAAAAACGGCTGATTTTCGACAAAAGAGATAACACCCCCCCATTACGTCATGCTTCAGAAATGTGGAAAATGGTCCGTTTTCAAATGTTTTATTTTTGAACGTCAGTTCACATTTGTAGGTGGATCATCAGTGTTAGAGCTAAAATTAGCATGTTTAAAGTGATTTTCATGCTTCCAGGGGCCCAAAACACAAGATTTATGGAATGGTTAAAAGTGCATGAAAATGGCCAATTTACTCACTCTGAGTTCTCAAAAAGGGTTTCTTCACCCCGGGAAGTTAAATAAATACCATTTGGAGGCATTTAATGTTCGAGCAAAAACGGCTGATTTTCGACAAAAGAGATAACACCCCCCCATTACGTCATGCTTCAGAAATGTGGAAAATGGTCCGTTTTCAAATGTTTTATTTTTGAACGTCAGTTCACATTTGTAGGTGGATCATCAGTGTTAGAGCTAAAATTAGCATGTTTAAAGTGATTTTCATGCTTCCAGGGGCCCAAAACACAAGATTTATGGAATGGTTAAAAGTGCATGAAAATGGCCAATTTACTCACTCTGAGTTCTCAAAAAGGGTTTCTTCACCCCGGGAAGTTAATTAAATACCATTTGGAGGCATTTAATGTTCGAGCAAAAACGGCTGATTTTCGACAAAAGAGATAACACCCCCCCATTACGTCATGCTTCAGAAATGTGGAAAATGGTCCGTTTTCAAATGTTTTATTTTTGAACGTCAGTTCACATTTGTAGGTGGATCATCAGTGTTAGAGCTAAAATTAGCATGTTTAAAGTGAGTTTCATGCTTCCAGGGGCCCAAAACACAAGATTTATGGAATGGTTAAAAGTGCATGAAAATGGCCAATTTACTCACTCTGAGTTCTCAAAAAGGGTTTCTTCACCCCGGGAAGTTAATTAAATACCATTTGGAGGCATTTAATGTTCGAGCAAAAACGGCTGATTTTCGACAAAAGAGATAACACCCCCCCATTACGTCATGCTTCAGAAATGTGGAAAATGGTCCGTTTTCAAATGTTTTATTTTTGAACGTCAGTTCACATTTGTAGGTGGATCATCAGTGTTAGAGCTAAAATTAGCATGTTTAAAGTGATTTTCATGCTTCCAGGGGCCCAAAACACAAGATTTATGGAATGGTTAAAAGTGCATGAAAATGGCCAATTTACTCACTCTGAGTTCTCAAAAAGGGTTTCTTCACCCCGGGAAGTTAATTAAATACCATTTGGAGGCATTTAATGTTCGAGCAAAAACGGCTGATTTTCGACAAAAGAGATAACACCCCCCCATTACGTCATGCTTCAGAAATGTGGAAAATGGTCCGTTTTCAAATGTTTTATTTTTGAACGTCAGTTCACATTTGTAGGTGGATCATCAGTGTTAGAGCTAAAATTAGCATGTTTAAAGTGATTTTCATGCTTCCAGGGGCTCGGGAAGTTAATTAAATACCATTTGGAGGCATTTAATGTTCGAGCAAAAACGGCTGATTTTCGACAAAAGAGATAACACCCCCCCATTACGTCATGCTTCAGAAATGTGGAAAATGGTCCGTTTTCAAATGTTTTATTTTTGAACGTCAGTTCACATTTGTAGGTGGATCATCAGTGTTAGAGCTAAAATTAGCATGTTTAAAGTGATTTTCATGCTTCCAGGGGCTCGGGAAGTTAATTAAATACCATTTGGAGGCATTTAATGTTCGAGCAAAAATGGCTGATTTTCGACAAAAGAGATAACACCCCCCCATTACGTCATGCTTCAGAAATGTGGAAAATGGTCCGTTTTCAAATGTTTTATTTTTGAACGTCAGTTCACATTTGTAGGTGGATCATCAGTGTTAGAGCTAAAATTAGCATGTTTAAAGTGATTTTCATGCTTCCAGGGGCTCGGGAAGTTAATTAAATACCATTTGGAGGCATTTAATGTTCGAGCAAAAACGGCTGATTTTCGACAAAAGAGATAACACCCCCCCATTACGTCATGCTTCAGAAATGTGGAAAATGGTCCGTTTTCAAATGTTTTATTTTTGAACGTCAGTTCACATTTGTAGGTGGATCATCAGTGTTAGAGCTAAAATTAGCATGTTTAAAGTGATTTTCATGCTTCCAGGGGCTCGGGAAGTTAATTAAATACCATTTGGAGGCATTTAATGTTCGAGCAAAAACGGCTGATTTTCGACAAAAGAGATAACACCCCCCATTACGTCATGCTTCAGAAATGTGGAAAATGGTCCGTTTTCAAATGTTTTATTTTTGAACGTCAGTTCACATTTGTAGGTGGATCATCAGTGTTAGAGCTAAAATTAGCATGTTTAAAGTGATTTTCATGCTTCCAGGGGCTCGGGAAGTTAATTAAATACCATTTGGAGGCATTTAATGTTCGAGCAAAAACGGCTGATTTTCGACAAAAGAGATAACACCCCCCCATTACGTCATGCTTCAGAAATGTGGAAAATGGTCCGTTTTCAAATGTTTTATTTTTGAACGTCAGTTCACATTTGTAGGTGGATCGTCAGTGTTAGAGCTAAAATTAGCATGTTTAAAGTGATTTTCATGCTTCCAGGGGCTCGGGAAGTTAATTAAATACCATTTGGAGGCATTTAATGTTCGAGCAAAAACGGCTGATTTTCGACAAAAGAGATAACACCCCCCCATTACGTCATGCTTCAGAAATGTGGAAAATGGTCCGTTTTCAAATGTTTTATTTTTGAACGTCAGTTCACATTTGTAGGTGGATCATCAGTGTTAGAGCTAAAATTAGCATGTTTAAAGTGATTTTCATGCTTCCAGGGGCCCAAAACACAAGATTTATGGAATGGTTAAAAGTGCATGAAAATGGCCAATTTACTCACTCTGAGTTCTCAAAAAGGGTTTCTTCACCCCGGGAAGTTAATTAAATACCATTTGGAGGCATTTAATGTTCGAGCAAAAACGGCTGATTTTCGACAAAAGAGATAACACCCCCCCATTACGTCATGCTTCAGAAATGTGGAAAATGGTCCGTTTTCAAATGTTTTATTTTTGAACGTCAGTTCACATTTGTAGGTGGATCATCAGTGTTAGAGCTAAAATTAGCATGTTTAAAGTGATTTTCATGCTTCCAGGGGCTCGGGAAGTTAATTAAATACCATTTGGAGGCATTTAATGTTCGAGCAAAAACGGCTGATTTTCGACAAAAGAGATAACACCCCCCCATTACGTCATGCTTCAGAAATGTGGAAAATGGTCCGTTTTCAAATGTTTTATTTTTGAACGTCAGTTCACATTTGTAGGTGGATCATCAGTGTTAGAGCTAAAATTAGCATGTTTAAAGTGATTTTCATGCTTCCAGGGGCTCGGGAAGTTAATTAAATACCATTTGGAGGCATTTAATGTTCGAGCAAAAACGGCTGATTTTCGACAAAAGAGATAACACCCCCCCCATTACGTCATGCTTCAGAAATGTGGAAAATGGTCCGTTTTCAAATGTTTTATTTTTGAACGTCAGTTCACATTTGTAGGTGGATCATCAGTGTTAGAGCTAAAATTAGCATGTTTAAAGTGATTTTCATGCTTCCAGGGGCTCGGGAAGTTAATTAAATACCATTTGGAGGCATTTAATGTTCGAGCAAAAACGGCTGATTTTCGACAAAAGAGATAACACCCCCCCATTACGTCATGCTTCAGAAATGTGGAAAATGGTCCGTTTTCAAATGTTTTATTTTTGAACGTCAGTTCACATTTGTAGGTGGATCATCAGTGTTAGAGCTAAAATTAGCATGTTTAAAGTGATTTTCATGCTTCCAGGGGCTCGGGAAGTTAATTAAATACCATTTGGAGGCATTTAATGTTCGAGCAAAAACGGCTGATTTTCGACAAAAGAGATAACACCCCCCCATTACGTCATGCTTCAGAAATGTGGAAAATGGTCCGTTTTCAAATGTTTTATTTTTGAACGTCAGTTCACATTTGTAGGTGGATCATCAGTGTTAGAGCTAAAATTAGCATGTTTAAAGTGATTTTCATGCTTCCAGGGGCCCAAAACACAAGATTTATGGAATGGTTAAAAGTGCATGAAAATGGCCAATTTACTCACTCTGAGTTCTCAAAAAGGGTTTCTTCACCCCGGGAAGTTAATTAAATACCATTTGGAGGCATTTAATGTTCGAGCAAAAACGGCTGATTTTCGACAAAAGAGATAACACCCCCCCATTACGTCATGCTTCAGAAATGTGGAAAATGGTCCGTTTTCAAATGTTTTATTTTTGAACGTCAGTTCACATTTGTAGGTGGATCATCAGTATTAGAGCTAAAATTAGCATGTTTAAAGTGATTTTCATGCTTCCAGGGGCTCGGGAAGTTAATTAAATACCATTTGGAGGCATTTAATGTTCGAGCAAAAACGGCTGATTTTCGACAAAAGAGATAACACCCCCCCATTACGTCATGCTTCAGAAATGTGGAAAATGGTCCGTTTTCAAATGTTTTATTTTTGAACGTCAGTTCACATTTGTAGGTGGATCATCAGTGTTAGAGATAAAATTAGCATGTTTAAAGTGATTTTCATGCTTCCAGGGGCTCGGGAAGTTAATTAAATACCATTTGGAGGCATTTAATGTTCGAGCAAAAACGGCTGATTTTCGACAAAAGAGATAACACCCCCCCATTACGTCATGCTTCAGAAATGTGGAAATTGGTCCGTTTTCAAATGTTTTATTTTTGAACGTCAGTTCACATTTGTAGGTGGATCATCAGTGTTAGAGCTAAAATTAGCATGTTTAAAGTGATTTTCATGCTTCCAGGGGCTCGGGAAGTTAATTAAATACCATTTGGAGGCATTTAATGTTCGAGCAAAAACGGCTGATTTTCGACAAAAGAGATAACACCCCCCCCATTACGTCATGCTTCAGAAATGTGGAAAATGGTCCGTTTTCAAATGTTTTATTTTTGAACGTCAGTTCACATTTGTAGGTGGATCATCAGTGTTAGAGCTAAAATTAGCATGTTTAAAGTGATTTTCATGCTTCCAGGGGCTCGGGAAGTTAATTAAATACCATTTGGAGGCATTTAATGTTCGAGCAAAAACGGCTGATTTTCGACAAAAGAGATAACACCCCCCCATTACGTCATGCTTCAGAAATGTGGAAAATGGTCCGTTTTCAAATGTTTTATTTTTGAACGTCAGTTCACATTTGTAGGTGGATCATCAGTGTTAGAGCTAAAATTAGCATGTTTAAAGTGATTTTCATGCTTCCAGGGGCCCAAAACACAAGATTTATGGAATGGGTAAAAGTGCATGAAAATGGCCAATTTACTCACTCTGAGTTCTCAAAAAGGGTTTCTTCACCCCGGGAAGTTAATTAAATACCATTTGGAGGCATTTAATGTTCGAGCAAAAACGGCTGATTTTCGACAAAAGAGATAACACCCCCCCATTACGTCATGCTTCAGAAATGTGGAAAATGGTCCGTTTTCAAATGTTTTATTTTTGAACGTCAGTTCACATTTGTAGGTGGATCATCAGTGTTAGAGCTAAAATTAGCATGTTTAAAGTGATTTTCATGCTTCCAGGGGCTCGGGAAGTTAATTAAATACCATTTGGAGGCATTTAATGTTCGAGCAAAAACGGCTGATTTTCGACAAAAGAGATAACACCCCCCCATTACGTCATGCTTCAGAAATGTGGAAAATGGTCCGTTTTCAAATGTTTTATTTTTGAACGTCAGTTCACATTTGTAGGTGGATCATCAGTGTTAGAGCTAAAATTAGCATGTTTAAAGTGATTTTCATGCTTCCAGGGGCTCGGGAAGTTAATTAAATACCATTTGGAGGCATTTAATGTTCGAGCAAAAACGGCTGATTTTCGACAAAAGAGATAACACCCCCCCATTACGTCATGCTTCAGAAATGTGGAAAATGGTCCGTTTTCAAATGATTTATTTTTGAACGTCAGTTCACATTTGTAGGTGGATCATCAGTGTTAGAGCTAAAATTAGCATGTTTAAAGTGATTTTCATGCTTCCAGGGGCCCAAAACACAAGATTTATGGAATGGTTAAAAGTGCATGAAAATGGCCAATTTACTCACTCTGAGTTCTCAAAAAGAGTTTCTTCACCCCGGGAAGTTAATTAAATACCATTTGGAGGCATTTAATGTTCGAGCAAAAACGGCTGATTTTCGACAAAAGAGATAACACCCCCCCATTACGTCATGCTTCAGAAATGTGGAAAATGGTCCGTTTTCAAATGTTTTATTTTTGAACGTCAGTTCACATTTGTAGGTGGATCATCAGTGTTAGAGCTAAAATTAGCATGTTTAAAGTGATTTTCATGCTTCCAGGGGCCCAAAACACAAGATTTATGGAATGGTTAAAAGTGCATGAAAATGGCCAATTTACTCACTCTGAGTTCTCAAAAAGGGTTTCTTCACCCCGGGAAGTTAATTAAATACCATTTGGAGGCATTTAATGTTCGAGCAAAAACGGCTGATTTTCGACAAAAGAGATAACACCCCCCCATTACGTCATGCTTCAGAAATGTGGAAATTGGTCCGTTTTCAAATGTTTTATTTTTGAACGTCAGTTCACATTTGTAGGTGGATCATCAGTGTTAGAGCTAAAATTAGCATGTTTAAAGTGATTTTCATGCTTCCAGGGGCCCAAAACACAAGATTTATGGAATGGTTAAAAGTGCATGAAAATGGCCAATTTACTCACTCTGAGTTCTCAAAAAGGGTTTCTTCACCCCGGGAAGTTAATTAAATACCATTTGGAGGCATTTAATGTTCGAGCAAAAACGGCTGATTTTCGACAAAAGAGATAACACCCCCCCATTACGTCATGCTTCAGAAATGTGGAAAATGGTCCGTTTTCAAATGTTTTATTTTTGAACGTCAGTTCACATTTGTAGGTGGATCATCAGTGTTAGAGCTAAAATTAGCATGTTTAAAGTGATTTTCATGCTTCCAGGGGCTCGGGAAGTTAATTAAATACCATTTGGAGGCATTTATTGTTCGAGCAAAAACGGCTGATTTTCGACAAAAGAGATAACACCCCCCCATTACGTCATGCTTCAGAAATGTGGAAAATGGTCCGTTTTCAAATGTTTTATTTTTGAACGTCAGTTCACATTTGTAGGTGGATCATCAGTGTTAGAGCTAAAATTAGCATGTTTAAAGTGATTTTCATGCTTCCAGGGGCTCGGGAAGTTAATTAAATACCATTTGGAGGCATTTAATGTTCGAGCAAAAACGGCTGATTTTCGACAAAAGAGATAACACCCCCCCATTATGTCATGCTTCAGAAATGTGGAAAATGGTCCGTTTTCAAATGTTTTATTTTTGAACGTCAGTTCACATTTGTAGGTGGATCATCAGTGTTAGAGCTAAAATTAGCATGTTTAAAGTGATTTTCATGCTTCCAGGGGCTCGGGAAGTTAATTAAATACCATTTGGAGGCATTTAATGTTCGAGCAAAAACGGCTGATTTTCGACAAAAGAGATAACACCCCCCCATTACGTCATGCTTCAGAAATGTGGAAAATGGTCCGTTTTCAAATGTTTTATTTTTGAACGTCAGTTCACATTTGTAGGTGGATCATCAGTGTTAGAGCTAAAATTAGCATGTTTAAAGTGATTTTCATGCTTCCAGGGGCCCAAAACACAAGATTTATGGAATGGTTAAAAGTGCATGAAAATGGCCAATTTACTCACTCTGAGTTCTCAAAAAGGGTTTCTTCACCCCGGGAAGTTAATTAAATACCATTTGGAGGCATTTAATGTTCGAGCAAAAACGGCTGATTTTCGACAAAAGAGATAACACCCCCCCATTACGTCATGCTTCAGAAATGTGGAAAATGGTCCGTTTTCAAATGTTTTATTTTTGAACGTCAGTTCACATTTGTAGGTGGATCATCAGTATTAGAGCTAAAATTAGCATGTTTAAAGTGATTTTCATGCTTCCAGGGGCTCGGGAAGTTAATTAAATACCATTTGGAGGCATTTAATGTTCGAGCAAAAACGGCTGATTTTCGACAAAAGAGATAACACCCCCCCCATTACGTCATGCTTCAGAAATGTGGAAAATGGTCCGTTTTCAAATGTTTTATTTTTGAACGTCAGTTCACATTTGTAGGTGGATCATCAGTGTTAGAGATAAAATTAGCATGTTTAAAGTGATTTTCATGCTTCCAGGGGCTCGGGAAGTTAATTAAATACCATTTGGAGGCATTTAATGTTCGAGCAAAAACGGCTGATTTTCGACAAAAGAGATAACACCCCCCCATTACGTCATGCTTCAGAAATGTGGAAATTGGTCCGTTTTCAAATGTTTTATTTTTGAACGTCAGTTCACATTTGTAGGTGGATCATCAGTGTTAGAGCTAAAATTAGCATGTTTAAAGTGATTTTCATGCTTCCAGGGGCTCGGGAAGTTAATTAAATACCATTTGGAGGCATTTAATGTTCGAGCAAAAACGGCTGATTTTCGACAAAAGAGATAACACCCCCCCCATTACGTCATGCTTCAGAAATGTGGAAAATGGTCCGTTTTCAAATGTTTTATTTTTGAACGTCAGTTCACATTTGTAGGTGGATCATCAGTGTTAGAGCTAAAATTAGCATGTTTAAAGTGATTTTCATGCTTCCAGGGGCTCGGGAAGTTAATTAAATACCATTTGGAGGCATTTAATGTTCGAGCAAAAACGGCTGATTTTCGACAAAAGAGATAACACCCCCCCATTACGTCATGCTTCAGAAATGTGGAAAATGGTCCGTTTTCAAATGTTTTATTTTTGAACGTCAGTTCACATTTGTAGGTGGATCATCAGTGTTAGAGCTAAAATTAGCATGTTTAAAGTGATTTTCATGCTTCCAGGGGCCCAAAACACAAGATTTATGGAATGGTTAAAAGTGCATGAAAATGGCCAATTTACTCACTCTGAGTTCTCAAAAAGGGTTTCTTCACCCCGGGAAGTTAATTAAATACCATTTGGAGGCATTTAATGTTCGAGCAAAAAACGGCTGATTTTCGACAAAAGAGATAACACCCCCCCATTACGTCATGCTTCAGAAATGTGGAAAATGGTCCGTTTTCAAATGTTTTATTTTTGAACGTCAGTTCACATTTGTAGGTGGATCATCAGTGTTAGAGCTAAAATTAGCATGTTTAAAGTGATTTTCATGCTTCCAGGGGCTCGGGAAGTTAATTAAATACCATTTGGAGGCATTTAATGTTCGAGCAAAAACGGCTGATTTTCGACAAAAGAGATAACACCCCCCCATTACGTCATGCTTCAGAAATGTGGAAAATGGTCCGTTTTCAAATGTTTTATTTTTGAACGTCAGTTCACATTTGTAGGTGGATCATCAGTGTTAGAGCTAAAATTAGCATTTAAAGTGATTTTCATGCTTCCAGGGGCTCGGGAAGTTAATTAAATACCATTTGGAGGCATTTAATGTTCGAGCAAAAACGGCTGATTTTCGACAAAAGAGATAACACCCCCCCATTACGTCATGCTTCAGAAATGTGGAAAATGGTCCGTTTTCAAATGATTTATTTTTGAACGTCAGTTCACATTTGTAGGTGGATCATCAGTGTTAGAGCTAAAATTAGCATGTTTAAAGTGATTTTCATGCTTCCAGGGGCCCAAAACACAAGATTTATGGAATGGTTAAAAGTGCATGAAAATGGCCATTTACTCACTCTGAGTTCTCAAAAAGGGTTTCTTCACCCCGGGAAGTTAATTAAATACCATTTGGAGGCATTTAATGTTCGAGCAAAAACGGCTGATTTTCGACAAAAGAGATAACACCCCCCCATTACGTCATGCTTCAGAAATGTGGAAAATGGTCCGTTTTCAAATGTTTTATTTTTGAACGTCAGTTCACATTTGTAGGTGGATCATCAGTGTTAGAGCTAAAATTAGCATGTTTAAAGTGATTTTCATGCTTCCAGGGGCCCAAAACACAAGATTTATGGAATGGTTAAAAGTGCATGAAAATGGCCAATTTACTCACTCTGAGTTCTCAAAAAGGGTTTCTTCACCCCGGGAAGTTAATTAAATACCATTTGGAGGCATTTAATGTTCGAGCAAAAACGGCTGATTTTCGACAAAAGAGATAACACCCCCCCATTACGTCATGCTTCAGAAATGTGGAAAATGGTCCGTTTTCAAATGTTTTATTTTTGAACGTCAGTTCACATTTGTAGGTGGATCATCAGTGTTAGAGCTAAAATTAGCATGTTTAAAGTGATTTTCATGCTTCCAGGGGCCCAAAACACAAGATTTATGGAATGGTTAAAAGTGCATGAAAATGGCCAATTTACTCACTCTGAGTTCTCAAAAAGGGTTTCTTCACCCCGGGAAGTTAATTAAATACCATTTGGAGGCATTTAATGTTCGAGCAAAAACGGCTGATTTTCGACAAAAGAGATAACACCCCCCCATTACGTCATGCTTCAGAAATGTGGAAAATGGTCCGTTTTCAAATGTTTTATTTTTGAACGTCAGTTCACATTTGTAGGTGGATCATCAGTGTTAGAGCTAAAATTAGCATGTTTAAAGTGATTTTCATGCTTCCAGGGGCTCGGGAAGTTAATTAAATACCATTTGGAGGCATTTATTGTTCGAGCAAAAACGGCTGATTTTCGACAAAAGAGATAACACCCCCCCATTACGTCATGCTTCAGAAATGTGGAAAATGGTCCGTTTTCAAATGTTTTATTTTTGAACGTCAGTTCACATTTGTAGGTGGATCATCAGTGTTAGAGCTAAAATTAGCATGTTTAAAGTGATTTTCATGCTTCCAGGGGCTCGGGAAGTTAATTAAATACCATTTGGAGGCATTTAATGTTCGAGCAAAAACGGCTGATTTTCGACAAAAGAGATAACACCCCCCCATTACGTCATGCTTCAGAAATGTGGAAAATGGTCCGTTTTCAAATGTTTTATTTTTGAACGTCAGTTCACATTTGTAGGTGGATCATCAGTGTTAGAGCTAAAATTAGCATGTTTAAAGTGATTTTCATGCTTCCAGGGGCTCGGGAAGTTAATTAAATACCATTTGGAGGCATTTAATGTTCGAGCAAAAACGGCTGATTTTCGACAAAAGAGATAACACCCCCCCATTACGTCATGCTTCAGAAATGTGGAAAATGGTCCGTTTTCAAATGTTTTATTTTTGAACGTCAGTTCACATTTGTAGGTGGATCATCAGTGTTAGAGCTAAAATTAGCATGTTTAAAGTGATTTTCATGCTTCCAGGGGCCCAAAACACAAGATTTATGGAATGGTTAAAAGTGCATGAAAATGGCCAATTTACTCACTCTGAGTTCTCAAAAAGGGTTTCTTCACCCCGGGAAGTTAATTAAATACCATTTGGAGGCATTTAATGTTCGAGCAAAAACGGCTGATTTTCGACAAAAGAGATAACACCCCCCCATTACGTCATGCTTCAGAAATGTGGAAAATGGTCCGTTTTCAAATGTTTTATTTTTGAACGTCAGTTCACATTTGTAGGTGGATCATCAGTGTTAGAGCTAAAATTAGCATGTTTAAAGTGATTTTCATGCTTCCAGGGGCCCAAAACACAAGATTTATGGAATGGTTAAAAGTGCATGAAAATGGCCAATTTACTCACTCTGAGTTCTCAAAAAGGGTTTCTTCACCCCGGGAAGTTAATTAAATACCATTTGGAGGCATTTAATGTTCGAGCAAAAACGGCTGATTTTCGACAAAAGAGATAACACCCCCCCATTACGTCATGCTTCAGAAATGTGGAAAATGGTCCGTTTTCAAATGTTTTATTTTTGAACGTCAGTTCACATTTGTAGGTGGATCATCAGTGTTAGAGCTAAAATTAGCATGTTTAAAGTGATTTTCATGCTTCCAGGGGCTCGGGAAGTTAATTAAATACCATTTGGAGGCATTTAATGTTCGAGCAAAAACGGCTGATTTTTGACAAAAGAGATAACACCCCCCCATTACGTCATGCTTCAGAAATGTGGAAAATGGTCCGTTTTCAAATGTTTTATTTTTGAACGTCAGTTCACATTTGTAGGTGGATCATCAGTGTTAGAGCTAAAATTAGCATGTTTAAAGTGATTTTCATGCTTCCAGGGGCCCAAAACACAAGATTTATGGAATGGTTAAAAGTGCATGAAAATGGCCAATTTACTCACTCTGAGTTCTCAAAAAGGGTTTCTTCACCCCGGGAAGTTAATTAAATACCATTTGGAGGCATTTAATGTTCGAGCAAAAACGGCTGATTTTCGACAAAAGAGATAACACCCCCCCATTACATCATGCTTCAGAAATGTGGAAAATGGTCCGTTTTCAAATGTTTTATTTTTGAACGTCAGTTCACATTTGTAGGTGGATCATCAGTGTTAGAGCTAAAATTAGCATGTTTAAAGTGATTTTCATGCTTCCAGGGGCTCGGGAAGTTAATTAAATACCATTTGGAGGCATTTAATGTTCGAGCAAAAACGGCTGATTTTCGACAAAAGAGATAACACCCCCCCATTACGTCATGCTTCAGAAATGTGGAAAATGGTCCGTTTTCAAATGTTTTATTTTTGAACGTCAGTTCACATTTGTAGGTGGATCATCAGTGTTAGAGCTAAAATTAGCATGTTTAAAGTGATTTTCATGCTTCCAGGGGCTCGGGAAGTTAATTAAATACCATTTGGAGGCATTTAATGTTCGAGCAAAAACGGCTGATTTTCGACAAAAGAGATAACACCCCCCCATTACGTCATGCTTCAGAAATGTGGAAAATGGTCCGTTTTCAAATGTTTTATTTTTGAACGTCAGTTCACATTTGTAGGTGGATCATCAGTGTTAGAGCTAAAATTAGCATGTTTAAAGGGATTTTCATGCTTCCAGGGGCTCGGGAAGTTAATTAAATACCATTTGGAGGCATTTAATGTTCGAGCAAAAACGGCTGATTTTCGACAAAAGAGATAACACCCCCCCATTACGTCATGCTTCAGAAATGTGGAAAATGGTCCGTTTTCAAATGTTTTATTTTTGAACGTCAGTTCACATTTGTAGGTGGATCATCAGTGTTAGAGCTAAAATTAGCATGTTTAAAGTGATTTTCATGCTTCCAGGGGCCCAAAACACAAGATTTATGGAATGGTTAAAAGTGCATGAAAATGGCCAATTTACTCACTCTGAGTTCTCAAAAAGGGTTTCTTCACCCCGGGAAGTTAATTAAATACCATTTGGAGGCATTTAATGTTCGAGCAAAAACGGCTGATTTTCGACAAAAGAGATAACACCCCCCCATTACGTCATGCTTCAGAAATGTGGAAAATGGTCCGTTTTCAAATGTTTTATTTTTGAACGTCAGTTCACATTTGTAGGTGGATCATCAGTGTTAGAGCTAAAATTAGCATGTTTAAAGTGATTTTCATGCTTCCAGGGGCTCGGGAAGTTAATTAAATACCATTTGGAGGCATTTAATGTTCGAGCAAAAACGGCTGATTTTCGACAAAAGAGATAACACCCCCCGATTACGTCATGCTTCAGAAATGTGGAAAATGGTCCGTTTTCAAATGTTTTATTTTTGAACGTCAGTTCACATTTGTAGGTGGATCATCAGTGTTAGAGCTAAAATTAGCATGTTTAAAGTGATTTTCATGCTTCCAGGGGCTCGGGAAGTTAATTAAATACCATTTGGAGGCATTTAATGTTCGAGCAAAAACGGCTGATTTTCGACAAAAGAGATAACACCCCCCCATTACGTCATGCTTCAGAAATGTGGAAAATGGTCCGTTTTCAAATGTTTTATTTTTGAACGTCAGTTCACATTTGTAGGTGGATCATCAGTGTTAGAGCTAAAATTAGCATGTTTAAAGTGATTTTCATGCTTCCAGGGGCCCAAAACACAAGATTTATGGAATGGTTAAAAGTGCATGAAAATGGCCAATTTACTCACTCTGAGTTCTCAAAAAGGGTTTCTTCACCCCGGGAAGTTAATTAAATACCATTTGGAGGCATTTAATGTTCGAGCAAAAACGGCTGATTTTCGACAAAAGAGATAACACCCCCCATTACGTCATGCTTCAGAAATGTGGAAAATGGTCCGTTTTCAAATGTTTTATTTTTGAACGTCAGTTCACATTTGTAGGTGGATCATCAGTGTTAGAGCTAAAATTAGCATGTTTAAAGTGATTTTCATGCTTCCAGGGGCTCGGGAAGTTAATTAAATACCATTTGGAGGCATTTAATGTTCGAGCAAAACGGCTGATTTTCGACAAAAGAGATAACACCCCCCCATTACGTCATGCTTCAGAAATGTGGAAAATGGTCCGTTTTCAAATGTTTTATTTTTGAACGTCAGTTCACATTTGTAGGTGGATCATCAGTGTTAGAGCTAAAATTAGCATGTTTAAAGTGATTTTCATGCTTCCAGGGGCTCAGGAAGTTAATTAAATACCATTTGGAGGCATTTAATGTTCGAGCAAAAACGGCTGATTTTCGACAAAAGAGATAACACCCCCCCATTACGTCATGCTTCAGAAATGTGGAAAATGGTCCGTTTTCAAATGTTTTATTTTTGAACGTCAGTTCACATTTGTAGGTGGATCATCAGTGTTAGAACTAAAATTAGCATGTTTAAAGTGATTTTCATGCTTCCAGGGGCCCAAGTAACACAAGATTTATGGGATGGTTAAAAGTGCATGAAAATGGCCAATTTACTCACTCTGAGTTCTCAAAAAGGGTTTCTTCACCCCGGGAAGTTAATTAAATACCATTTGGAGGCATTTAATGTTCGAGCAAAAACGGCTGATTTTCGACAAAAGAGATAACACCCCCCCATTACGTCATGCTTCAGAAATGTGGAAAATGGTCCGTTTTCAAATGTTTTATTTTTGAACGTCAGTTCACATTTGTAGGTGGATCATCAGTGTTAGAGCTAAAATTAGCATGTTTAAAAGTGATTTTCATGCTTCCAGGGGCTCGGGAAGTTA
>NW_028248051.1:0-28046 GCF_964263255.1 Lissotriton vulgaris
CCATACCACTAACATAAACAAAATCTGTTTTTTTATCCCTCACTGGAGCTTCCACACCTCCAGTCATATTGCTACTTCACCCTTCCATGCCACCACGCATGGTTCACAGCATAAAGCCTTCTGCAACAGCCCCACCAGCACTTCCTTGCATGGTGCTACTACTTCCAGTAGTCTTAAGCCTAGTACAGCCCCCTGATTTTGGGCATACTCCTTTCTTGTAAAAATTCTCTCTGTCTTCCTATTTTTGTTTTCCCCTCCATTCACAGGCAGTTTGTCATACTCAGGCATGTCATCATACCGTCCTGATGATGATGCCATTATCCTTCTGAAAGGGATCGAATCGTCGTCGACCTATGTAACATATTCACACATGTTATGTTATGTGTTATGTTAATGGTTGTCTTATAAAACACTCAGCTACTCGGGCAGGGTGTCCCGTCGCTATAAGATCTGCAGGGCCAAAACTGAGAAGAACACACAACCCTACTGACCAAACAGCCACGTTTTGAGCACCCTCCTGAAGGAGAGCAGACTGTCTAGCTTCCTGAAAGACAGAGGCAGTTTGGTCCAAAGTTGAGGTCCCAAAAGTCTTTAGGAACGTCCCCCAATGCGGGCTCGTTTGATTTTTGGAACAGTAGCCAACACTTGGGAGGACGACCGAAGGGCTCTGGAAGGATGGTAGAAGTAAACTCTCTTCCTTAAGTAAAAGGCGCCGATGCCGTGAAGAGATTCGAACGCCATAGTAAGAGTTTTAAAGAGAATGCGTTTACTCACCGGCAGCCAGTGAAGCATATTTAGAAGAGCAGAGGTGTTGGACCTACGACAGGCCAAAAATTGCTCTTGCGGCCGAGTTTTGGACAGATTGTAGACGCGCAAGGAGATACCCCGGGAGGCCTAGATAGAGTACATTAGCATAGTCCAATTATGATCCAATCAAGGCCTGTACCGGGATCCTCCTATGAACATGTGACAGAAAGGGTAGAAATTTCCTAAGGGTTCTTAAAAGGCCGAAACATTGTCCCACTACACCAAGAATCTGGGGTTTGAGAGTCAATCCATTGTCCACTTTCACACCCCGATTTTTCACCATGGGGGTCGCAGCAGAGGGAGGAAACATGTCAGCTGGCCACCAGGATTTCCAGTTAATATCCGGGGGGGAACCGAAAAAGAGAACCTCAGATTTGTCGGAATTGCATTTTAGTTGATTCAGATGGAACCATGCGAAAACCGCCTCAAGGCAACTCTTGATGTTAACGCCATTAAAGTCAGTATTCTTGTCGCAGGTAAAAAGCAGCTGCGTATCATCGGCATAGGACACAATCCGGGCGCCGTAGGACTCCACCAAAACAGCCAAAGGTGACATATATATATTAAAGAGAGTAGGACTTAAAAACGACCCCTGAAGGACTCCTACCTCCAAAGGTGGAATAGAGGCTGAAAGTGGAGGGGCCCAGATTGATTTTTGGCGGTCTGATAGAAAAGACACAAACCAACTAAATACCGTCCCTCTCAAGCCTTTCTCCTGGAGTTTTAAAAGGAGATGGCTGTGAGAGACGGTATCGAAAGCTGCCGACAGATCTAGCAAAACCAGCATCGCCGTCCCTCCATTGTCCAAAACCTCCTTAATGGATTCAGTGATCTCCAGCAGTGCTGTTTCCGTGCTCATATTGGAGCGAAACCCGGACTGAGTATGATGGAGAATATCATGAGCCTCAAGAAAATTGGAAAGGGAGGAATGGACATGCTTTTCAACAACTTTGGCCAAGGCCGGAAACAGTGAAAATGGTCTATAATTGGAGTGGGTAAGGGGATCAAGGTTAGGTTTTTTTAATAATGGGAGGATGAGAGCCTTTTTCCAGGTACTAGGAACAATGCCAGTGTTAAGAGAGTGATTAAGAACCGGATTAATTATGGGATTGATGACATACGCTATCTTGGCAAGGAACTTTGCTTAGCAGGGGTCCGAAGGTGATCCCGATTTCAATTTGGATAAAAGTTCCAGTAATGTATGTGGAGAAAGGGGAGGAAAATTATGAACAAAAAGCGCTCAGAGACAGAGAAAGGGACACAGGGAATAAGATCAAACTTGCTAGGTGAGCCTGACAGAGAAAATGATACCTGAATGTCCTTTATTTTATTAGCAAAGAAATTGGCAAGTTGTTTAATCCAAGACTCCGAAGGGGAGAATTTGGAGATTGAAGTTGAGGGGGAGGTAAATTCCTTAACAATAGTAAAAATGTCCTTTCTAGTATTTGCTGCCGCCTCAATTCTTTTAGCGTAATAAGACTTTTTCTCCAAGATGATGTGTTTATGGGAGATCTTCATACCTTCCTTATAGGCCTCCTTAAATAACACATCAAACCATTGTGTTAAAACCAGTGTGAATATTGTTTTGGAAAGCTTGTCATTTATTGTTACTGACTTTAAACCTCCGCCGTTTTTTTTGCCTGAAACCCTAAATGTTCGAATGTAATTGTCTTTTGTTTTCATGTGTAGGATGCAGGACTGTGTCCCACTCTAATATTGCTTGTTCTTGAATATGTTAAACATTCCTTTGATTTATTAAATTGTGTGTCCGGCTGGACATCCTAAAATATAGCACTAATTCTTGGTCTATATTTATCATCTTTGTTATAAATGTCTTTTAAGGACCATTGTTTCTAATTTAAAGTTTAAGTTGATGGCATGTTTCACTGTAGCATTCAATGTAGAGTGTCTCGTGACACATACTAGCAGTTTTTGTCCCTTTCGCTTCTCTGTTCTTAGCAAACAATCTCTATCGTAAAACCTGGCTCTTTTATGGGATTCTCTTATTAATCTATGGGAATAACCTATTTCTAGTAATTTAGTTTTCATAATAGCCGCTTGACTGTCAAAGTCCGATAGAGTAGAGCAGTTCCTCCTATGTCACAAAAATTGCGAGAATGGGATGCTTTGTTTTTGGCTGCATGGATGAAAACTATTGAAATGTAACAACGTGTTCCTGGCAGTAGGTTTTATATGCAGGTCCACTTCTAGTTGTCCTAAACGGTTTAAAATGAAGATATCTAGGAACTCAACTTGGGTTGTACTGCTATTGGCGGTAAACTTCAGATTAGGGCCTGTGAGGTTTAACCATTGTACAGCATCAGATAATGTATCTGTCCCACCGGTCCAGATAAAAAAGATGTCATCAATATATCTGGACCAGTGGGTAACGGATTCAAAGAAGGGGGAAACCTCATTATGGAGAAATGTAGACTCCCACATTGCCCAGCCGCCCACCCTACTTTCACAAGATATAAATTCAGGCCTATGTGCCTGTCAGTGTTCGTAATTTATATTTCACTGGCCCATTCCTGGGATTTTGGGGATTACGCGTCGACGTGAGTGTAAATATTGCGCCCACAGGTTACAATAAGATGTTATTTAGAGGTGAGACATCTTTCCTAGTCCTTGCACCCAATGCACCCTCCTTACCTACCCCTCCCCTCTCTCAGACGCGTCTTCTGATGTCTCTGAGCGCTCCTGCCAGGCTGTGTGGGAATCTACCAGAATTGCATCCCAAGCCCCTCAAGAACGACCTCCGGTGGCAGATTCTTCTCCCACCTCTCCACCAAGACCTGGAACACCCTCCCCACCAACCTATGACAGACCCAAGACCTATTAGCCTTCTGAAGACTCCTCAAGACCTGGCTCTTCGATCAGTAGCAGCACACCCCGCACCCCCCCCAAGGACCTTGTAACCCTCATGGGTATGTAGTGCACTCTATAAGTGTCTTGATTGATTGATTGATTGATATTGGTTGCTTGCGCAACCTATCGCATCCTCACTTTCTGCCTGCACCCAGCACAACAGAGAGTGGTACCAGGCTTTCGCTGCAGGCGGGGCAAGGGACGTCCAGGTGTTTTTTGGGCCTGTGCTATAATCCCAATATGCATAGTTCCCAAGACCAATCTAAGGTGCGCTCCGTGCACTGTGCCAAGCAGCTAGTGACCGTACCCCAGTATGTCCGCAGCGTTGTGCATAACCACAGCATATGAAGTAGGTCTGCACCTGCTTCGCTGCACCGTGCACACTTGGCATCCGCCCGATCAAAACATTTATTAATATGTTCCGGCCTGATATCAGCCCTATGGGCTATGTAATATGGAATGAGCGGAAAACAAACATTCTGGGGTATTTTCATGGGGCACCCAAGTATATATTCCCACTCACGCTCCATAGTGGGTTTCTGCAAATCCGCATCCCAATGAGCGCAGAGTGAAAGCAGGTTCGGTGCCGTGTGGGACCTGAGGGAGTCTGCAAATCCCTTGGTCAGATGATGGCCCGAGCACAATTCGTGCAAGTACTGAATAGTTATATGAGTGGCATGTTCCTGTGCCACATTGCCCCACAGTGAGCTCAGGCTACGTGTCACTTCAGCGTGCACCAGGAACTGACCTTGTGGTAGTCCCTTGCTGTCAGCCAGCTCCTCAAATGGCATGAGCTGCCCATCACTATACAATTCAACAAGTGTGAGTACGCCCACTTCCTCCCAGCTGGTGAGTACTGCCCGATACCTCCTGGGCGTGCCTTGTATTGGAAGAGATGGGTGCACCTGAAGATAAATGCTCATTAAATTTATCTCTTCTTCATCACCGTGTAGAGTGTTATTACTACATACACCAATGACGAAATTGCAAGACATATATATGAAACAACATTAACAATAAAGGGGATTGTGGGGTAAAGCACTCAGGAGCTCCACATGGTAAGAATGAAGCTCAGTAAGTTTCTCACCCACAATTGCTGTTACAGATACTGACTGCAAATACCCACACATAGGATATGCATACAAAGGCAGGGTCGGTGGAGCTTATATCTATGGTGATGTTATAAATGTAACTCAAAGACAATACTCACATTGAACAAGAAACACCAACTAGGTAGTCAGTTGTACCCATGGATCCTGACGATCAAACAGGAACATGCAAGGCAGTCACAGCAAGGGGGTAGAACTAAACAATAGCATAATAGACAAGGAGCTGAATGAATGAATGAAAATGAAAATGGATTTTTATAGCGCGAATTGCTGCCCTGAGGCGTCCAAGCGCTAGGGAGGAGTGCTTAACAGGAAAGGAAGGAAATCACAGGGCGCATTTGGCAGAGGATGTTGAACTGAAGAAGACTAGGATAACAAAAAACGTTTGGCCCACTCTTATCAACTATTTGACAGCAAGAGCAGTAGGATGACCATTAACTGGTGGTAAGTTAGAACTGGTGGTTGGATCAGACCCGGTATATACAAAGGAGGAGTTTTACTCTAGAATTGAACCAGAGGCTGCTCCTGAGGCAGGGATATTTACAAGGTATGTATAAACAGACCCTCTAAACTAGTATGATATTTTTGGGTATATTAAAGTGCAATTGTTGTGCACTGAGCATTTAATTCAGCTCACTAAGTCCAAACAGACTTTGGCTATATTATTTGTGTACAACACATCCAGAGCAAGATCATCTACCTTTAGTGTCTTATGAGTAGGGCCTATGCAACACCTACACAAGCACAGGTAACAGCCGTTAATCCACAGACGATAAATGCAATTATGGGGCATTTTTCAGCTAAACAAAATGACACACCATTTTATATTGCTAGGAAAACTTACCACTTGGAAGTAAGGTTTCTTCCATCTACTATAAAGCATTGCCGCCACGGAAAAGCATGCGGGAATTGCTTGTGGGGGCTTGTTGCATGCCTCCAGGGATTCTGGGGGGTGGGAGGGTTCACATGGGGGATACCTATGGTACCCCCCTGCAGTTCCATGCACAATATCGCAGGCACCGCGCGGTGCCTGCCATGTTGTGCATGGAAGTGCACGACATGCCTTCCTGGTATTGTGGCAGGCGTTGCTGAGTGCACCGCCCGCCACAATGTTAGGAATGCAGGATGCGCCAGCCACTGTGGTGACGCATCCTAATGGCACCCACAGAACCCCCGCCCTTAGAGCGGGCGGTCCCTTTTTACGACAAGATGGCGGGCGGACTTTGTCCGCCCGCCATCCTAATGTGCCCCCATATTTTGAACATGTGCCGGCAGATAGGGACTGTATCAACTGTGTCATGGGAAATCATGTTCACTTTCCTGTGTGTGACTACACATGGCATGCCTTCAAGTGCAGTATTGCCAGAAGTATTGAAACTGATACAGGAAGAACATGAAGTTTCACCTTCAATATATTAAGACATGAAGCTAATGGATAACATAGATAGAGTAACCAGAATAGTTCTCTGTAATGTTAAACGAGACGCAGAACTATTGGCCATTCACCAGAAATATCAGAAAGAAGCAGTACTACCAAAAGTAGTGTCTCAAGTTCATGACACCATGGGTGTGAGATCTTAGGGGTGAAAATGCAAATGTCCCAGTTCCATACTAGAGAATGGCCGGAAAAGCAATGGTTCCAATTGAGCCTTTTGAAGTTCTAGAGTGGATTAAAAAGAAACCAATAGTTTTATTGTAGAGATGTAGAGCAGGGAGGATATAGCCCCAGAGATGGGAAGGAAACAAGCACTCTAAAAAGATACTAGTGTTCTGAATTCTTATGCTTCACAGGACCCTGGAGCTAAAACAAAAAATTGGAGTCAAGCAAAAGTGGTCATTGTTACACCGGATCTGACATAGTACAAACCTATCAGTAAGGAAGAGGGGATACCCATAAATTGGGACCACCAAAGCAACCTTTTCAGAAGAAAAGCATTGCTGTTACAAGAAACCAAGCTACCTCACAGAAAGGGTGTTCTACTGCATAATGGAGCATGAATAGTGTCTGTTCTAGGCTTTGCGAATGTATTAACTATAACCCAACAGAAACTCAAACTCCACCTGATAATTGAGAGGACTAATGGCAATGGAACCACCTAATGGGCATCTGAATGAACCAGATTTAGTTTGTTAAGTCTGGATTCAGATTGAAGGGGATACTGAACTACCAATTTCAATGATTTTATAGAATCACTTGACTGATTTCTAGTACATAATTATTGTGGAAGGAGTTTGTCCCCCTCAGGTAAACTTGAGAGTTCATTAGGGGAGGATGTTATAGCAGGAGCATTCCCATCACTAGTGCCACAGCCACTTTAGGATCGGTATCCTGCAAAACGAGTATTACAACTGGCTCAAGTGCACAAAAGCTAAGTGGGATGGTATAAAGGTGCAACTCACACATGATTCCTTTAAGGGATGCATCGCAGATGCTTATATATTGTGAGTGAATTATATTATTAGGGAATCATCCTCCCCTGCCCATAAACAACAAACAGCCATGTTACCTGGTTACATCTCACCAGGTGCGTAATGCGAAGCCTCCGCTTGTAATAGCGATATGCCACCTCTGCCAATAATTGCGTGGGCATGCTACCAGTCCTGTGAGGATGGAACAGCGTCACAATCTGGGCTTGTGTGAGCTCGGGCAATTGTGTTGCTGTGTCGTCTAATTTGCGCGCACCCAGCCATCGCGCCACCCATTGAAGCTGAGCCGCCAAGTAGTAGTGCTCCAGAGGCCGCCCCCGGACAGTTGATTGATACATTTTGGTCAGGGATACTGTACTGCTCGTCACGTTCCATATAAATTGGCGCATATTGAACTCCAGGCTTTTGAAAAACTGTGGCCTAACGTGCAGGGGCAAGTTGGTAAAACAGTAAAGAAGATGTGGCAGGATCACCATTTTCAACAGCGCTATCCTGCTCATAACCGCAAACGGCAAGGTGTTCCAGAAGGTCAGTTGTGCTCTCACTGCCGTTACAGCACAGGTTGACCTCAAGAAGGTCAAGTGAGTCCCTGTAGATAAGAATCCCAAGGTAGGGGAGCTCGGATCTATGACAGAATTTCGACAGACAGAATTTCGACCTACACAAATATCAGCGTAATTATATCGATAGCAAAAATATCGACGCCCTATGTACAACATGGTAAGTACCAAAATATCGAAAAAATAATTTCGATGTTAAAAATATCGTTGTCAAATATATCGATTTTTTTGGGATTTAAAATAACATAAAAAATACTGTAAATAATACTTATTAATTACTTAAACTTATTTAAATATATGTAATAATGGTAAAAAAAAATAATACATATTTAATAAAAAAAATAATATTTAAAAATCATATATAATATATACTTACTTAACAATAATTACTATTCCCACTCCAGTGGGTGCAACAGTAGGGAAAACTGACCCTGAACCCTAAAAATACCCCTTTACCCAAAACCTAAAACTGACCCTGAACCCTAAAAATACCCCTTTACCCAAAAACTGAAAACTGACCCTGAACCCAAAAAATACCCCTTTACCCAAAAACTGAAAACTGACCCTGAACCCTAAAAATACCCCTTTACCCAAAAACTGAAAACTGACCCTGAACCCTAAAAATACCCCTTTACCCAAAAACTAAAAACTGACCCTGAACCCTAAAATTACCCCTTTACCCAAAAACTGAAAACTGACCCTGAACCCAAAAAATACCCCTTTACCCAAAAACTGAAAACTGACCCTGAACCCAAAAAATACCCCTTTACCCAAAAACTGAAAACTGAAAACTGACCCTGAACCCTAAAAATACCCCTTTACCCAAAAACTGAAAACTGACCCTGAACCCTAAAAATACCCCTTTACCCAAAAACTGAAAACTGACCCTGAATCCTAAAAATACCCCTTTACCCCAAAAACCAAAACTGACCCAGAACCCTAAAAATACCCCTTTACCCAAAAACCCAAAACTGACCCTGAACCCTAAAAATACTCCTTTACCAAAATTAATTAATATTACAATTTAATTACTTCCCACCCTATTCCCCTATAAACCCACAACCCGCTCCAGTAGTAAAACATATAATTTACTTAAAAATATACATACATTATCAATTAATTAATCAATTAATCAATTAAAATAATTCATTGCCTTTTACAAAAAAATAAAATAATAATTCATTGCCAATTAATATTTAATTGCAAAATAAATTAATCATTAAAAAATAATTATTTAATTACAAAGAAATGACTTCCCACCCTATTCCCCTATACACCCGCAACCCGCTCCAGTAGTAAAACATATAATTTACTTAAAAATATACATAAATTATCAATTAATTAATCAAGTAATCAATTAAAATAATTCATTGCCAAATATTATTTAATTGCAAAATAAATTAATCATTAAAAAATAATTATTTAATTACAAATAAATTACTTCCCACCCTATTCCCCTAAAAACCCACAACCCGCTCTGGTAGTAAAACATATTATTTACTTTTATATATTTTTTATTTATAAAAACATATTAAACACATATTATAACAATTACTTTAAATACTTAACTAAAATTTCTAACACATATTAGTAAATCGAAATTACTTACATCGATATATATGCTATCAATATAAGTAATTTCGATATTACTTACCTTAGGGTCGATATTCTGGCCATCGATATTCTGGACATCAATATTCTGTCCCATCGATATTAGCAACTCGATATAAGTGTAAGTCGAAATTAAAAATTCGATATTTTGACTGTTTACCAGGGGAGCTCTGTTAATTGCCATTGCATCGACGTACCATTGATGAATAAGCGTGGTTTCGGAGTAGTCTCTGCAAAGGGGGTACAGGCACAACTTGTCCCAATTCACCCTTAGCCCAGACACCAAGGCAAACCCAAGCAGCATTTCCTCAATTGCCATACAAGACTGCCCAACATGCCCGAGATAGATCAGAAAGTTGTCCGCGTACAATGAGACCGTTTGTGTACCCTCTCCCAGTGGGATTCCTGAGTCATCTTGGGAAGTGCGGAGTGCCACAGCTAGGAGCTCGATGGCTAAGGCGAACACCAACGGGGAGAGCGTGCAGCCCTGTCTCGTACAGTGTTCAATAGGTAAGTGCTCTGATAAATATAGGCTCGTCCTGACTCTGGCCACGGGGCATGTGTAAAATAACTTAACAAGGCCCAAAACCACGTCTCTCAACCCATACCGGCGCAACACAGCAATTAGTCCCCCACTCCAGGGTGTCAAACGCTTTCTCCAGGTCCAGGACAAGGCATCTAGCATGTGCCCAAGCGGTCCTGGAGTAGTGAGCCACCCGAAAAAAACGTCTCAGATTGAAGACGTGCTGTGTGCAGGCACAAACACATTTTGGTCTGCGTGCACCAGGAGTGGCACTAACGGGGCTAATCGATTTGCTAGGAGGTTTGCCAATACTTTGTTTGATAATCAAATGTATTTACATTTGAAAAAACTAAACATAGGAAGGACAGCTTGTGATTGCATAGTAAAGCAAAATCTACTGTTGACAGACAATACAAATCCCTGCAATAATTTCGTGCCTTCGAGAAAGCCACATCACCGGAAAAGCAGTGTAACAAGGTAGGAGGAAAAACAAGCACACTTCTCAAGACAGTAGGTTTAGCCATTTCACCCCATACCTTCAGAAATTTCCTAGGACATCCTGGGCCTTAAAGAGGGGTTCCTCCTGGGTAGCTCGCTTGGCCACCACCACCGCTGTGCTCAAAAAGAGTTTGTCGGCTCTAGAGCCGTCCAGTCCCTCAAGTACTCCCAAAAGAAGGCATAGAGGATCACAAGGGTCCTGCCACTTCAAGGTTTGTGATAGTTCAGACTCCACACCCGACCAAAATGGAGCAAGACTAGGGCATAACCAGACCAAGTGATAGAAATCCGCCGGAGCTTTGCCTCATTGTGTACAATCTGGGGAGGGGCGCAGTCCTGCCCTGTGTAGGCGCGCACGACTGAGATAAGCCATGTGAAGGTAGTAGAGTTGGATGAGGCGTAGTTTGGAGGTAGTCATCAAGGTTTTGGGAGCCATAGGGTCATTGCGCCAGTCTGCCTCTTCTAGGGGACCCAGCCATCCCACCCAGCAGGTTTGCAGCGAGTCTAGGGTAATAGGGCCATTGTTCACGAGGGAGCGGTATATCCGTGACACCCCAACTCTGCCTAAGTTTCCCATCATGACCTGGGCTTCTAGCGGGCTGAACTCAGGAAGCAAAGTGCTGGTGGGATATTCATATTAAGGGCGCGGCGGAGTTGTAAATACGTGTAAAATTGAGTAGTGTGAAGGGAATGACGCTGTTACAGATCGGGGAAGGCCCTGACGTGGTCTCCACCCCAGACGTCTCCAAGGATTGAGATCTTGACCCTTGCCCTAGCTGTCGTGTGACTGAGCTTTTGTGACTACACGCTCTACGGGCATGAATGCAGTTTAGTGTTATTGAGAGAGTGGAGACATGGGATAGTAGGGCCTGAAATGTGAAAAAGTCACAAGACATGCAGGTCATGGACGAGTGTGCAGTGTTATTCACAACTTAGTTGATTTTCCTATTTAACAAAGTGGGGGTATTTGTTGCCTTTGTGTGTCTGCATTAGTATTGAAGAGTTTAACAGGATGCTGTTGGGTGAATGTGTATGCTAGACATGTTGGAGATTGAATGATTGTGAATGATTACCCTTTACATGATATGCTAGGGGATGGCTGTTCATTGTTTGGTTGTTTGTAAGAAAGAGAGATGTGTAGTATCCTTTGTGTTCCTATTTTTGTATGTCTGAGATGGTGGCTGGAATGCTGAAAATGAATGGTGTAATAGAATGTTGAAGTCGAGTGTAATCTAGGAGATAAAGACAGTTGGAGAGAGGATGGTGCTAGCTGCTGTCACTGCAGCCTAAGGGTCTAACATGAAATAAAGAACTTACTCCTACTTAAATGGGTTTGGACTCTTGCATTAAGACCCTGCCTTCTAGCTATGTTGTAAATGTTCATTTAGATCAATATCTGTTATGGATATGTCATCGAGTGTATGAAACTACACTCATATAACACTGTACCTCTTAAGGTATTCTTGCTGAGAATTCGCAGGGGCATCATGTAAATTGAATTGGGTTCTGCCCAAACAGAAGGATATTATATAATATAATTTTCGCACTATATTTTGTGTAGCACTCCATTTTATGTCATCCTATATTTTTAATTTGTTAGGTGCATCGCTAAACCAGCTTGGATTAGCGATGCACTGCACCAGTCAATATGCCAGTTTTAACCCAGATAACTCTAAGATGGCGGCCGCAACTGTGGCTGTGTGAGGTGCTTCGTCCGTAGCTCCGTGTGATTCCCCTCTACCCCCAGCTACTGGTGATTTCTCCCCGACGCTACTGTGAAATCGCAACAAGCTGCTCCCGTAGTGCGGAGTCGAATGGGGGCTTACCACTCATTGTTATCCTGCGAGGTCCACTCTAGTATCCAGTGTAGCCCCACGCCGAGTTTGATGGGCTGAATGGTTCCCAGCTGAACGTGCTGACAGGGAGGCGCTGATCGTATTACCCTGACTGTGCTGGGCTCAGAGCGGGGATCTACTGCTGCTGCTCACTTGTGATTTCTCCGGTCTTGGCGGTTACAGCGTCTGCAAGTTTCTGCACCTCTACGATCTAGCTCCTGCAGTGCGGAGCTGAGTCGAGGTTATCGGTCTGGCGTCTGGCGTCTGGCATTTGGCATTTGGCACTTGGCTCCAGTATCCAGTTTCAAGTTTATCTCCTCGTCGTGTTTGCGGGGAGACGCTGAACGTACTATCTGATTGCGTGAGCTGCTGCTATTTACCTGTGGCTTTTTCTCAGTTTCGGAGGCTACAGCATTTGTAACTCTCTGCATTGCTACGACCCAGACGTTTGTTTGAAAAGGAGTTGTAGAGTGCGCGAGGCATTTTCGAGTGGGGATTGGGACATTTTCACGCTGATTGATAGCGCTACTGCCCCTCGAACGGGACGAGACGAACAGGCAATGGCGCCGAGTATGCGGAATCGGTAAATTTTACTCCATGTCGGATTTAACGACGGCGTCAGACAAAGAGCATGACGAGGATAGTTCCAGAAACCCAGGCGATTGGGGGGACTTACCGGATGATGTGGAAGGCGAGGAGTTTGAGCAATCTCTGTCCCATGAAACAGTAAGAAAGGTGGTGGAGGTGTGCGAAGGACCAGTGCATGAGCAAAGCCTTCCCTTAGCTCAGTTCAATTTGGACGAGGATTTCGAAGAGGACTCGATTACTCTTGGCTTGCTCTATAAGAGTATAATGGCACATCTCAGTGAAACTAAAGCTGAAGGTTTACGTACACAAGGGGCCGTAAGGAAACTTCAGAACACAGTGGTAGAGGTAGAGGAGAGAGTCTCCTCAGCAGTGGATTGCTTGGTCAAGCAACAACCGGCCATCGAGACTCTGCAAAAATCCAAAACAGACGTGGATTAGAAACTCACGGATTTAGAGAACCGCGCGCGTCGCAACAACCTGCGCGTGCTATGTATAGCTGAGACAAAAGAAGGTGCCGATCCACGTAAATTTATTATTCAGCTTTTCAAGGAAGCCTTCCCTGAACTCAGTGCTTGGAATTGGGAAACGGAAGTGATTCGGGCACAATGGTTCCCATACGCGACACGTCAGCGTGGAAAAGAGCGACAAGCTGATCAGAACTCATATCCCAGGGAGATTTTATTTATTTGAATAACTATCTGCTCCGAGAAGCGTTATATGATTTTGCACGCCCTCAGAAAAAACGGAGTGGTATGGGGTGTGAGTTCTTCGTGCGCCCGGATTTCTGCCTTGCAACGGTGCACGAACGCTGGCAACTTCGGAAATTAATCGCACCTTTCCAAGCAAAAGGGGCCCAGGTCTTCTTGCTTAATCCCTCCAAATTAAAGATCATTTGTAGAGGCCAAACCAGATACTTTACATCCGGGATGGTTGCACAGGATTATTTGAAGGAACTGGATAAGAGTCCGAAAAGTTAAAGGCTCACACTACAACTTCATAATAGGTGCACCACGGGGCGAAATCTGTAATGATTGTGTGCGGTTATAGGTGTTACCTCTCTCATATAAGATTTCTTATTTCTTCTTTTTTTTTATTTCTATCTCTTTTTTGTTTATTGCCTAAAGATTGGGCTTTATATTTGTAAGCTTCCTAAGTAACTTTGAAAAAAAAATTGAAATTGTAATTATAGAGCAATAGGGGTAAATGGGAAGTTAAGTTGTGTGTTTCTGGCAATCTCCAAAGTAATACCCATGGTAATACCCATGATTTGCGATATATGGAATTGGAATGAATAGAATGAGGGGAGCTGAATTTTTCTTTTTTTTTCTGTAGGGCTTGTTGCCAGCTTGGCTGGTTTATTTACTAGAGAGAGAGATAGAGGGTGGGGGCAGGGGAGTCATATAGGGGGGGCACTGGACAAAGCACTTCTACCTTGCTGAGGACATGTTCCTTGCGCCTCTTATTGGGTGGTGGGGGTGTGTGGTAGAGGTGAAGGGTGGTACGTAAGGGGGTACGGGGTGGGGGGGTAAAACAGAAAATAATACATGAGTACAGGATGGAAATGAGTCTTTTTTTGGCAGTTACTATTTTTTTACAGGTATACTGTGGAGCTAGTCGAAGGAATCTTGATACAGCTAAATGGCGGGTAGGGGCATTAGGATAGGTACACTGAATGTGAGGGAGCTGAATTCAGTAGATAAAAGACGGCGGGTGGCGCAAGAGTTACAAGTTCTCTATTGTGATATAATTTGTCTCCAGGAGACCCATATGGTATGGTCAAAGCGCCAATTCCTTGAGGAGCTGGGATTTAATCTTATAGCCTCTACTAAATACTCTGGCACGGCTAGAGGAGTTGCAATTTTGGGTAAAAAACATATAGGCAACACTGGTAGAATTTTAACTGACCGTTTGGGTAGGTGGGCAATTGTAGAATGTGTTGTAGGCCCTACAATTTTCACGATCTGCGCAGTTTATGGGGCTAATCTAGACGAAGCAATTACTCTAGAGTTTATAAATGTGGAGTTAGCATCTTGGCCCACACCACTGATCCTGTGTGGGGATATGAATATAAATCTAACACCTAATAGCTTATGCAACGAAGAGTCGAGATATAATGGTAGGAAACCGCGTGTTTTTAAAACGCTGCAGGCACTAATGATCGCTCATGGGTTGGTGGATGTGTGGGCTTTTTTAAGAGGGACGGCTCCTGGATACACTTTTTTTTCTTTCCCACATCGGAAGTTAGTTCGGCTCTATTATTTTTTTACCTCTAAATCGCTACTTCTCTCGATAACAGGCATGGTAGCAGTTATAAGGCCAAGGGGTTTCTCCTTTGACCGTAAACTATTATTAGTGCAGCAATTTATCGACTATATGAAACAATGGATTACTACCTTCTTCAATATCAATCGTGGGACCAATAGTGTGGGCTGTGTTTGGGACAGTTTTAAGGCAGCCTTTAGAGCGGAAGCTCTGAGTCTTGGCCTGCACTATCAAAAAAGTCAGGCAGTAAAATTTCAAGCGCTATATCAAGAGTTGACGAAGGCTGAGGAGTCACTCATGCAGGGCATTCAGGCTGGTGTGGATATAACTGACTTGATTACGTCAGTGGCACGGCTTAAAGCAAGATTAAATTGTAACTGGTCCCAGGAAACTGCAAACATTTTTTTTATTAAACAGCAAATTCACTATGAGTATGGCGAGGCAAGTGGCAGATGCCTCGCCCAAAAATTAAGATTGAGGTAGGCAGCCCAATGGATAGATAATATTCTGGATTCAAATGGGGTACCGGTTGAAAATGAAAGTGGTATTTTGGAGGTGTTCAGACAATTTTATGAGGTATTATACCGCAGGGATGAGTACGATGCAGATTGTGCTGCCACTCTTATTAGTCAGTATTGCATGGCAGATCTCCCTATTGAGGAGGCAGAAGCTCTAGAAGCGCCTATCACACTAGAGGAATTGGAATTAGCGGTAAATGGTTTGGCAAGGGGTAAGGGGGAAGGGCCAAACAAGATACCGCTGGAAATATACAAAACTTTTTTTTCTGTCTTAAAGGCAGATCTTCTTGTAACAATGCGAATGGCTCAGAAAGGTGCTCCCCCTATGAGTTGGAATGAAGCTTGTATAGATGTGTTCCATAAAAAAGGCAAACCGGCGAATCTGTCTGGTTCTTATCGTCCTATCACGCTTTTAAATGCGGATGGGAAGATCTATTCTAAGATTTTGGCCAACAGGTTGTCTTCTGTTATTCCTGCATTAGTTTCAACCATACAACATGGGTTCATTCCGCATGGAGGAACGGAGAATCATGTTCTCCGTCTAATAACTCTGTTTGATTATGTTAATGTAACTCAGGAACCATTATGCTTAATTTTATTGGATGCGGGGAAGGCCTTCGACCGGGTCTCATGGTGCTTTTTGTGGGATGTCATGAGGCGTCGGGGCTTTGGGCAAGAGTTTATAACATCGTTGCAGACACTGTATTGTCAACCTGTAGCCCGCATTAGCACCATGGGACTCGAGTCGGCGTTGGTTCAAGTACAGAGGGGCACTAGGCAAGGTTGCCCCTGTTCTCCCCTCTTATTCTCACTATATATTGAGCCGTTTTTAAGAATGTTGGCATTTAGTACTAGGATACAACCTGTGGCCATACAAACCTATCAGTTCAAGGTCCTCGCCTACGCGGATGATGTTGCTGTCATTACGCCGAGTCCAACTATTGCGATGCAGGAGATTGAATATCTAGCTACAAAATTTGGTGTGGCATCTAGCTATAAGTTGAATACGGCCAAAACCCAGTTGTTATGCGCCAATATGCCGAAGTATGCTGACCCAAGGTTATGCCAAGAGGCCACTTATTTGGGGATCAAGCTAAGGATTTCTACAATTGCCTTGGTTAAATCAAATTGGGAGGGTCTCTTATCAGGGGCAAGGAAACAGTTGGACCAGGCGGAATGCTTGCATCTCTCCCTAGTGGGGCGATGCAGTTTACTAAAAATGATGATACTCCCGAAAATACTTTATTTTTTTAGATGTGTACCTCTAGAAATTCCTAAGGCCAGTTTGATACAGCTCCAAGCAATTTGTATGCGCTTTATGTGGTCCGGGGGCAAGGCTCGCCGTGCTGGGCGATACATGACTCTACCAAGAAAATTAGGTGGTTGGTCGGTACCAGATTTTATGCTGTATTATTATGCCTGTATGATACAGGGTATGAACATTTTGTTAACAGGGTCTGGCCCCCCCGATTTTGCGCAATGTCCATCTATATACCAGATGCTTCTGGGGGTGAAAGCTAAAAATTGTTTGTTTTTGTATCTTGAGTGGAGCTACTACAAGCGCACAAGATTTAAGGTTTTGGAGGCTGCATATAAGGTTTGGTGAATAGTAAGGAACATGTTTAGCTTTAAGCATATTTCTTGGTACACCCCACTTGTATCCTCAATATTTTTGCCAGTCGATTTATGGGATCGGGTTGTGTATAATTGGAGGCTGAAGGGAGTAAGGGTGGTGGGTGACCTGTACAGTGAAGGCTGTTTTAAATCCTTTGAACAATTGTGGGAACAGTATCAGCTCCCTAGGGAGCATTTTGCTAAGTATTTTCAGATAAGGAGTCATTTGTTGAATAGTGGAGGCATTTTTCAGGTTAATCCCCTGATAGAAGATAATATGAAAGCTGTAAGGATTGGTGTGTTATATGGTCATATGCTAAGCATGAAGGTCAATGATATTGATCAACAAAATACTAAATTGGGGATTAAATTGGGTAGGCAGGACATATAGCTAGAAACTTCTTTGGAAATGGCTAAAAATGTGTTCCTCTCTGCAAAATTATCTGCACAGCACTTTAAATCACTTTTTAACTTATACTACACAACAGATAAGGTCTCAAAATGGTCGGGGGAGGGAATTGAGAAATGCTTCCGCTGTGGATTTCCATCTGCAGATGATCTCCATATTTGTTTTGGATGTCCATCGTTGGCATGTTTATTGACGCAGGTGGAGAAATGTCTATCAGAACTTACAGGTACTCCATTGCAATTAACCGCTACGCAGATTCTCTTAGGTGTAGAAATGGGATTAGTGGAGAACGATATAATAAGACAACATGTTAACTTAATATTTTTAGCTACAGCTGTATATAGGCTTAGTATAGCCTCCCTTTGGTTGCAGCAGGAACCACCTTCCTTTGAAATATGGAGGGCACTTTTTTTGCAGTATACAATATGGAGTATAGCTTATATGCCCTTAAAGGTCATCGAAAAAAGAAGCTTGGTGAGCAAATATGGGGTAGTGTTACGCGTTACCTTGAGCCCGAAATCTGAACCCCGGCCCTGCTTGGGTCTTTAATTGTTTGCACTTCTTTTTTTTCTCACTGCTCCTCATTGTATTCAATTAATTTATTTCTGCTAATTGTGTTGCTTCAGCCTTTTTTTCTGTATTACGTATGTTTCATTATTATTAACTGTGGTTTGATTGTTTATATTTTTATTTCTTTTGTTGAGTTGTTTGGCTGTAACTATATATTTCTAGTGTAAAAGTGATTCATTCCAGCTTACTCATGTATTTTTGCAAAAAAAAACAAAATCAGTATTCTCGGGAAGCCTTATTGCGTCTCAGACTTACAGGCAACCTTTGCCCGGGTGCTCCCCTTGATCCTCACTCAATCTCAGGAAAAACACACTGCCCATACTGTACCACTGTGGTTTACCGTCTTCCCCTATTCTCAGCGAGATGCTGGAACCCCTAGCAAAGAGTCCCAGATCCAAGATAGAACATAACTCGCTGAGCACTCCTCAACACCAGATCTCTTATTAAAAATGCCTTGCCATTTCCTGACCTCTTGGGGGATTATGCAATTGATATAGCCTTCGTCACAGAAACCTGGGCTGACTCCTCCTCTGAACCAGACTTCCTAGGGGCTCTATCTGAGGGCTTTAAAATTTACAGGAAAGACAGAGTTGGGAAAAGGGGAGGAGGCATAGCGCTTACAGCCAGAAATTGTTTTAATATACAGTTTAAACCAATCTCAGATTACACAGAGAGCAAAGTAGCTACCTTTAAAAATCAGGCTTGATAGAATACCTTTAATGGCACACTTATTTATCGTCCACCAACAGCCAAATCTAACTTTTTAGATTCTATAGGTAAGCTCCTGGAGCTTAAAGCAAAACAATCCAACTTCACTATTTTAGGTGATTTCAACTTTCACCTCGAAAATACTACTGACATAGAAACCGAAGCCCTTTTAGACCATATGGCCAGTACAGGACTCAATCAGCTGGTCAAGGAGGCCACACACTCTGCTGGGCATTGTCTGGATGGGAACTTCTCTGACCACCCTAATCTATTATGGAATATAATTCTGCCACTTATTTGGTTTGACCACAAGGCAATAATGTTTGAAATCCCCTTGCCACCAAAAAGGACCTCTAATGTATCTAAGAAAGTTCTTAGCTTTTAACCTTGGCACAAGGTTGATGGAGAATAGCTAAACAAGACACTCATATGTCCTCATCAGTTCATCCCAGTTGATTTGGACGAGGCAGTGAGGAATTATCACTCCTGGATTGGCCTTTTTCTGAATGCTAAATTTCCTCAGGAGTGCCTGGCCTTTCTGGATCCCTTTTTCTCCTCTAACTTCTTGTATGATCCTGGGCAGCACTGTACTCCTCTTTCTGTGTAGGTTTTCTACCCAGTTCCCAGTCCTTGCCCAAGTCCCTGACTGTGTTCCTGACATAGTCCCGGATAGTCCCTGACACTTTAAAGCACATAACCCTTATACAAACCCTATAGATGTAAGTTCAGTAATCAATAAAATAACCAGTTCCAGTTCATGAGCAGGTTAATCTGTCCCTGTCCGCACTGCAGTATCAAATGCCACAGCTGATGTCGAAAACCTCACAGCCAGAAAGGTTTCACTTATTTAAGCATACCAGTGATCCAGTGCTCCTACTAAAATTCTGCATAAATGATGTCACTATCTACCACCAAACTTACCAATCAATACCAGGACCATAGAAATAACAGAGCAGCTGAATCATGAGGCGAATGGATCTGATATGTTGTTTTGAAACTAACTACAATAAACAAGACCAGCTTGTCATTTTAAAAGTTTATTTAAAATTCATAATTGCATAAACTTTATTAGCACTTTATTAATGTCAAACATTTAGTTTTTATTAATTCAGACTTAATCATTAATAATTGGCTCAAAGATAACTGTCAATTAAGCATTGCATAAAATAATGAATTAAAGAAAACATAAACCCTATTCCCTAAGTTAGCTTTCTGACCTGAAAAGAAAACAAAATATAACAAACAGTTGAATGCTTACGATCCAAAAGGAAATAGGACAGCACTTCGCCCTCAGGAAACAATCAGCCCCGTTCCCTTCAAGAGGCCCAATTATTATATCATTTTTGCTCACTAATTTAACTAAATGTATTTCTTTCAAAAAGTTCAGCACTCTGATTGGTTGATGGCTGTTAGACCACCAAAACCACCTCTTCCAGGGTATGAGCGTCACCATACTATTGTTCATTGACATGAGATGACAACGACTTCCGAGCGTTTTGCAACATTTTAAAAGTTGCTTCTCAAGCTTCCACCAAAGCTCGGCAAAATCATCCCTGTCACTTCCTCGGCCTTGTAAAAAGAACATCCAGAGCAGTTCATGAATAAGTCTCTTTTGTTAAAGCCACTGTCTTTTCAAAGGTGAAGTATAAGCACATGGAAAGTTTCCAAGATGACTGCACTTGGCTCCAATTCTGCTCACTTACAGGCCAACCAACTTTTCTTCAGAATCAGTACTAGGCCTCAAACCACTCTCAGGCTAGTATTTAAACAAACACAAAAGAGTGATTAATTCAGGTTAAACAAACCCTTCTGTACCCACCCGACCATTACTAATTATTAATTAACCCACTAATAAAAGACATCTAGCAAAAGCAAACAAATAAAGCAACACATAACATATCTACCATTCTTCATATAGTCCAGCTTTAAGTTTCTGAAAGAGTAAAAAGATGATTAAATGATACACAGACAGACAAACACAACATAGGACAAACATGTAAGCACATATAAAAAGCACATGCCATGAATAATCAGCCGCATATTAATAGTGACAAAGACAAAAGGACAAACATGACAAACAAAACAATATTAATCACGTGTTACAAAACAGACTCGCAAATGCAACAAGAGCACATGTTATTAGTTCCCGCGTGTTCGTGTGTGATGCAAACTTAATCCAGGTTGATTAATAGAACAAATCATGCAAAAGCTCATTAATGAATTAGTTCATGTTATAGGAGATTAAATCCATGAGTCAGAATAAAATATTTTCTGAAGCTCGCTTCATCACCAGCCAGCAGCAAACGCAGTAATATGTCTCAGTTTGCGTTAGTTTGTGGAAGTCCAATATCATCAGTCTCTGTACCATATGGTGGGTCGAGAAGTTGGGCAAGGTAGGGACCGCCCCTGTCCGTGCTTTATGCAATTATATTCAATTGATTTCTGGTTGACACCTCTTGACATCACCAATTTGATCAAACCATTTTGTCTCATTGGACAGTTTCAATAGGATGATATGATGAAGTATGTAAAGCGTACAAATCCGGATGATTAAGTAATCCATTACTTTGCATTTCCATAAAACCAATGACATCTAGGAAGTAGGCGAGTCCATGCTGTCATCCTTTGCCAGTCAGTTTCCAAGCATCCACTCTACGAAGTAACAAATTTATTGTAAGTCCGGTCAATAAAGGCTATAAGAATGAAAGAAATTATTGAGTGTTAGAGCACAAGTAGAAACTTTACGAAAAGTTCTCATAGGCTTTAGACTATTCAGTTGATTAGTTCATGGTAGGAAGGAAAAGAAGTTTTGAGACCTGTCTGAAATGCAGCTTGTGCACACTGAGTTGTGCTAAAATAGGAATTTCACGTTATTGAACATAATCTGTTAGTTCTTCAATTATGTCAATTAATAATTGCATCTCCATTATGTAAGCATGAAATACCTATAGAAAATGTGGATCACTGACAAAATATCAAAGGTCAAAATATTGTGTTCCCATAATATCAGGACATAAATATCAATTTCTAAAATATCAACACCCTATCTACATAATGGTAAGTACTAAAATATCGAAAAAAATATATAGTTGTTAAAAATATTGAAGTTCAAATATCCATGTAAAAAAAAGAATGTAAAATAAATTAAATAAAACATATAACTTAAATTTGTTTTTAGAAATGTTATGAAATGTTAACAGTTATAAGTAATAAATGTAATGTAAAAATAAATTAAACATGCACATATAAAATGTAATATATATTTACTTAATAATAATTATTAATTAATTATTTTATTAATTTATAAAATGTTAGAAATATATAAAAAAAGATAAAACATATATATACATAAACCTGTAACATTGGAAATAAAAAATAAACAAATATCATAAATGAAATTATTAAAATATGTATTCGTTTTTTAAAACTAAATTTTACACTACATTAGTGTGACTGTAGGGAAAGTGTTGAATAGTGTAGACGTAAAAATTACTATTCCTACTCCAGCAAGTGCAACAGTAGGGAAGTGTTCGATAGCATAGAGGAATAATTTACTATTCCCACTCCAGCAAGTGCAACAGTAGGGAAAGTGTTGGATAGCGGAGGGATAAAAATGACTATTCCCACTCCAGCAAATGCAACAGTAGGGAAAGTGTCGGATAGCAGAGGGGAATAAATTACCATTCCCACTCCAATGAATGCAACAGTAGTGAAAGTGTTGGATAGCAGAGGTGATGAAACCAAATATTACAGCTACTGAACCTAAATCCCAAATAAAATAAAAACAAAACAACTACCAACAATATTTATAAATTATTAAGTAAATATTAATGATCAGCTAATGTCTAATTTATTTAAACTAAATTACTTTCCACCCTCTACCAAAATAAGCACCAAAACACACACTTAATTATTTCTGCACAATTTCCATTATTAATTTTACATTAATAAATTAATAACAATCAACATCAAATCATACTTTTTAAAAAATTTCTTCCCATAATTACAACTATAATCCCCACAGGTCAGACATCAAAAGTATTCCACAATTAGCATATTTATTTAAATTAACTAATTAGCATGACTTAACAAATAATTAATTAATTATACATATTTACCTCCAACCATAATCCCCTATAAATGACACCACCAATGTTGAAACACATGACACAATTAACATATTTATCAACTATTGTTTAATTAATTAAATATTAACAATTACCAAGCAAAATAAAAAAGTATAAAAAACGTAATTCACATGATTAACAATATAAAAGAACATTAACTACATTTTATAATAAAAACATTAAAGAATGTATTAAAATTAAATTACTTCCCACCCTACTCCCTTATCAATCCACAACCCGTTCCTAAAAAAATTACACCATTAACATATTTACCAAATAAATAATTATAATTAACAACCAATTAATAAATAATTAATAATACATTAATTACCCCAATGAATAATACAGCATATTAAATACATAAATGTTAATTAATAAACTACATTCATTATTAATTATACTTACATTACTTCCCACCCTATTCCCCTATAAACCCACAACCCGCTACGGTATTAAAACGCTAAAGGTAATTAAAATAAAATCAAAACTTCTAAAAATTATTAATAAATGTATTATAATAAATTACTTGCCACCCTATTCCCCTATAAACCCCTAACCCTCTACAGAACTAAAACACAAAATTTACTTAAAATAAAATTATTAATTTCTAAAACGTAAAACATATATTAAAAAACAAAGGCAATACTAAGACAAAAAACTAGATCATATATATTTTAAATACATACTAAAATACATAACACTAACTAAAAAGATTATATTTTTGGAAACGATAATAATGACTTCCATTTCTTTAAATCAATGTTAATAACTTTGATATTCTTAAAAACAATATTACTTACCTTAGACTCGATATTCTTTACCATGATATTCTGACAGTCGATATTTCTGTATCCCGATTTTCTGCACTCCATATGCGTGCAAGTCGAAATAAAGGGCTTGATATTCTGTCCGTTTACCAAAACATTTATAAAACTTTATAGTCAAGTCACATTCTAGTTTTTCAAAACTCTTTTCATGTTGTAAGCTTATTACAACATTTGAAGTGTTGCTAAACTTCAAACTTCACAAAGCACAAGTTATTATAACACTTATTTTTCACATCAATATCAGTACTCACGTCACACATTCTAATGTTAGCGTCCATTTCTTGATACCTAAAATGACTTTATACATACATGCATTAAGGAAATGTATGTTATTGTTTGCTATTAATGTTCATTTATGCATAAAGAAAACATATACCAATAGCTTACTAATCTTCTCATTAGTTTTATCTGTGGTTGGGTGTCATCAGAAATCTACATCTAACATTCTGCATGCTTCTACAATGCAGTACCTAAATCAAACTTCATGTTGTGCATGTTCTTAAAGCATGATAACTCGTCAAACATTTTTCATATCTGTAAATTATTGTCACAAATCATTTTTCCAGGGAGAATTCATAGAGATCGGATGAATGATAACATTCAGACTCTATCACCACCGAGATTGAGTCTAGATTGAGTCAGTTGTCCAAAATACTAAGATCTCGCTGTTAAAAGAATTAAATTCAAGACGGCATTTGTGCATCCACATGGTTACTGACAATACAGTCTTTAAACAGATCTTGAGTGAACAATATTTGTTTTAGATGGAATTTATGAACAGTGTATCAGAAGCATGAGAGATAATTGACTGCAGTTTTGTAGTAACTCACACTTTTGTAGTAAGTTGATCACTGTTCAAAAATAGAAGAGAGTCCCTGAAAAATCGAATACGTACAAAGAAGAATCCAGGGAAGGATACTAACAGCAAAACTGAACAAAGACTTCTCCATTAATCAATACAAGAACAATATGTTTAGAATATTAAGGAACTATAAGTCAAACCAGTTCAATTCATGATTTATTTTTCATCAATATGAATATTTGTTTTTTTACATTAGAAAAGAATATATATAAAAAAAATATATACATAGATGTTGTGAAGTTCAAAATATACATAAGCAAGACCAAGACAAGGGGCATAACTACATAGCATGTTTGGAGGAACAATCACACCCAATGATACTCTACGAAAGACATACATATAAAAACATTAAACACAGATAAAGCAAGGTATCATGATGATTATTTCATATTGTGATTAAAATTATCATACTATTTTAAGATTTCTTGTGTCCTAATTTGTAAGGCAAGATATAAACAGACGCCCATCACTGCACATGGGCAACCTCTGGTACTATCGTTGTAAGACAGAGAATTCTATCTTGGTTGGAGCGTGCACAGTTACGAGTCAAGAGGTCTTTCTCATTTAATTCTCTTTGAAAATAATTCAATTCACTTCTTTTCTTGTTTTCCAAAAGGTTACATTTATTTCATATAATCTTAATTGTTTATCTCGTCATTCTTTCAAAATACAATCATATTCTTCATCATTTCCTTTATACCCAATGCATTTCGGGTCGAAAATTTGACCCTTCTTCAGGGGTCTATGAATAAGAAAAGAAACGGAAACTATTATGAGCTAACCTCATTGCACATTTCATCTGTTCATATTATAATCGTGTTTACTAGTCATTCATTACATTGTGAAAAGTGAAACAAACAACTTCTGTATGCTGTCATGTGATTTAAACTAATTAGTGGAAATCGTGATTAGAGTATCTGAAATTAGCGTGATGTTAATCATATTTAGTTCATCAGCATTTATGGTTATATTCATAATGATCAGGTTCCACTCTTATATATGGAATAGAGCATGCTCACCTAGGGGATTGTAGGGAAAATGACATGAATGTTCGATATCATACTAAACATTGGCTCTTTGCGTCGGAAATGTTGTAAATTATCATAGTGATAAACAAGGGTCGAAGCACTGGTAAATGTCAGGTTAATCGCAACAATAGATTATGGAGACTACAAGAGTCTCTGTAGTAAGCGGAGATTAATTTACATCAGGTAGAGATTCGGGTGCGAGTAACGGTATCCCATGATATTATACATCCGATGAAATTACCACTTGCGGGGCGTTCATTAAACTGTGCACTTCGTTTGAGCGCTCTGTAGTAATAAAAAGTTAATAATCGTCAGGAAATGTATGACTAAAGAACATACTGGAATGTCCTTGTGGTTAACGAGGATAAACTTACTTTGGTGAAGCGATCGAGTGCATGTAGCGTTTTTACGTCATTCAATGCGTCCAGTCGAATGGCCAATCCGAGGGAAGGATGTGGTCTACCCTTTAGGAGGGCTTTTAACAAGGTATTCGAGTGGATAGGAGGAGTCACGTGATCGCTTGTTCTACCTGATGTAATATCAATCCGTTTTAATCACTATCGTCAACAATATAAAGGCGAAAGTGATTTATAATTGAGTGAAACATTATGATAAAACGGTACATGTAAATTAACCTGATCAGTGACTATATACCGATATTTATACGCTAGGGTCTCTGAAAGGGGTAGTGTGACTGATTTTGTTGGCCATATTGAGTGAGTATGTAAGTAAGAGCTATACTTATAATATTATGCCGATAGACAATACATTCTTAATGGCAATTCATCATTTTAGAGAAAACATGATAGTTCTGTCATTTAATCCTTGCGGGCAAAGACTCCCCATCTACCGTATCCAAAAATATTCTGATCGCAATGTTTGTTTTTGAGGGTCAATGTCTCTCTTGCTTTTAATTACTTCTAAAATGGTGAATCGAAGTTGTGCAATATTATGTCCCTTTTCTTGCCAAAGTCTTGCCACTGTACATTTTTGATTTTTCAAGCGAATTTTGCTTTTGTGGTCTGTAATCCTTGTTTAAATTTTCCTTTCTGTTTGCCCGACATATATTTATTTATATTTTAATGTTTTATAGAGCGGGAACTTGACCCTTGAGAGTATCAGAGCGCTTTACAGGTACATAGAGTAATACAGAAAAGACGGTTATCACATGGGAATAATACATCAGAGGGCTATACAGAATCAAGGGTCATATGGTAGGCAGGGAGTCAAAGGGGAATGTGCAAAGGAGGTACAAGCTGTACTAGGAACATTTTACAGAATAGAAGGTCATACCTTAGGGAGGATGTTGCAGGGGTGCTTTACGTTAAGGGACTGAAAAAGAAAAGAAAACTATACCACAGTGTACTTTACAGAGTCAAGGATCATACAATAGAAAGGATAACACAAGGGTACTAAGTCTACCGGTGGCTGTGGAGCGGGTTAGCCAAGGAATTTACTCATAAGGAAGGATTTAGCCTCTTTTTTGAAGCGCCCCAGGGAGTGGATACTTCTGATGTCAGGCGGGAAGGAGTTCCATATTCTTGGAGCGGTCCCGGTCAAAGCCCGATTGTAGTTTTTTTTTTCTTAAAACGTGCAGGCCGGAGTAAGAAGGTATTTGCCGATCGTGAGTTTCTGCTTCCTCCGGATATCACAAGCTTCTGTGCTGGATACGCCGGAGTGTAAGGCCTTGTGCATGATGCATGCCATCTTGAGGTGAATCCACGCCTCGAGGGGAAGCCAGTTTAACGTTTTCAGGTGAGGGGAATTTTCTAGAGCCAGTAAGTAGTGTGGTGGCTTCGTTGAGCCAGGCTTTTAAGGGTGCCAGAGTGACCTTGGGTAAACCGGAGAGGGTGGAGCAACCATATTCCAGCCGATAGATAACTAATGATTGGACTGCTAGTTTTAGATCGGGAGCAGCTAGAAAGGGTTTCAGTTTCCATAGGTAGCTCAGGTGGAATCTGGCAGATTTGGCCATTGAGTTGATGTGGTTACACATGTTTAAGTTGTAATCCAAAGTGATACCCAGTGATTTGGCAGAGTCCACAATGGTCGGGGGACAGTTTAAGGTTAGGATAGCTTTGATCCAAGTCTGTATCTCAGAGTTGCTCTCGGGTGGGGAGATTAGAAGGAACTCAGTTTTATTGATTTTGAGTTGGTTTGAAGGGAGCCATCGGACGGTCAGCTTCAGGGCCTCATTCAGGGTGAGGATCTCCACAAGAGATGAGATTTTGATGTAGAACTGAGTATAATCAGCGTACATATGGAAGGAGACATTTGCAGTGCGAAGGATTTCGG
>NW_028248052.1:0-22089 GCF_964263255.1 Lissotriton vulgaris
ATACATGCCGAGATATGTCTGGTCACTGAGGCGCCTCTAAGAAACATGATTAAAAACCGTCACAGGGGCAGATAAGAATAGTTTTAGGGTTAAGCTAGTCTAAGGGAAATGAGATCGGACTCCTCATCTGACCAAACCTAAATCTAGTCAATATCACCCTGATCCAGCTCGAACCCAATAAATTGATCAGGGATTAATACTCAATATCTTCACACTACTTTGGCCCAAACACATTCACCCAAATCCCTGATGCGCTGGGGTCAAGTTTATATATCCTTCTCCAACCTATTTTATTACTCAAACTTATATTTAAACATCCTGTATTTTATGTATAATTAACATATGTTAATCGACTTTTAATCTACTTGGTCGATGAACCAATTAGCTGAAGAGTTGATGACAATGGAAATTCTAAGAAACATTAATATTCAATAATTGACTAAAAGAACCACAGACTCTCGGTAAATGTTAGTAATGTTATCTTTAATATTAAATGCTCATGGCAAAAATTTTGTAATCTCAAATACTGGAAACCTCATGAGAGAGTAACAAACTAATCATAGTAATAACGGAAAGATGAAGAGACATTAGATGCCAATAAAATATAAAATATAAAATAAAATATATTGACTTTAACCATCAATTCCGGAGGAATAGAGGAAGAGACAAACGCACAGAGAAAAAACAAATACTGCAAATATATTTCTTGCAATGTTAAATAATACAAACTCAATGGATCTGTAAAAGGGAAACCACCACCCGGGCCTAGGCAGTGGTGAGGGACCACCGAGCTAAGAGTTAGGGATCAAAGACTCAAGAACCAGGACAGGGACAGGACAGAAACAGCTGAGTCTCCCAGCAAACCGACGAACAGAGCCACACCCCTCTCTCTGACTACTTAGCCTACACGATCACTCTCCAGACAGCATCTAACAACCAAACCCCCAAAGCTAGTATTCTTATACCTTAAAAATACGAGACCGTCCCATAATAGTTGTTAATTCCATATTTTCTAAGCAAGGAATTGGTTAGTTTCTAGGGGTGGGATGTCATCCCACCATGAAATCATTCTTCTCTCAATCATACCATTGTTCAAAACAATTTTTCCATAGACATCAACAATGAGTACACATGTTACAAATGTATATACAATGTATTAAATTCAGCGACTACTGGTACCCTTTCACATGATGACACTGGCTTTGGCTGGCAGTCAACAGCTTTGTCTTTCACCAGGTCATGCTTTTTCAGCTTAGCACGGCAGTTCAGTTACGTGGTCATGTGATCCCTGCTGGCATGCAAATCCACCCGCCCTCTAGTTTGGACAACTTTAAAACATGGATGACTCGTCCATTACTAAAAGCATAGGAAATAGACATTTATTAATGAAACGAAAATAAAATTCTCACTGTTTACCACCCAATTTAGCACTACTTTATTATTAACGGTTGCCTAGCATAGCATAAGCAGAAAACAGTGTTATTTGTGAGTTTAAAGCATCACACACCATGCATTTTACGAATTCCATATGCAGCCTTGTCATGAAAATCCTTTAAATCCATCCTAAACACAACATTATTCATCATCATTCAATCTTTATTTCGGCCGTTGGCCATCAAAGATATACAATGAACATATATAATCAACATTATTACTTTTCCGGTTGTTTACGCATTAACTTGAGTTAGTTCACGCATATTGCAAAGTAAGCTTCCCACATGTAGTGTAAATGTGCACATTAGTCGTTCAAACACTACTTACTGTTGGTATGTATATAAGGGGTGTTCGGTTGAGCAGGTTTCTTTTTGCAAAATCCTGCTCCATCAATCTCCACTCTGATGGCTTTTGGGAGCCATCATAAATACTCACCATATCAAGTGCCACCTTTTAATCTAAAATTCACTTTCACTTTCTTCTTTTATGGTACCCTCATCTAACTTTTTCATCATATCATAGAATTAAATTTTATTTATTAACTGTACAATTAATTAAAATCATTACAGTAAAAGCAATCGACCTATTATAGCTAAAACAATGATAAAACATCAATTTGTAGTAAAATTCTTTCGATAAATGGGATTTGCAGCCCCTCCCCAGTTCCACCATGATCAGCCTTCCCCAAGGTTTGTGATCATGGACGTGTAGCCTTATTCACAATCCAGAATCCCACACTGTTCTATAAAAATGGGTAGCATTACAAAGCTGTGACTCGTTGCCCTTAACCTCTAGTCAGTTATCTTATAAGACACTATCCTAGAGGGGGTACTGGGAGTGCGAAAAGGTGTCACTGCTCAATAAAGACCGCCTCAGCTATCTTCCGCTTGATTTACAGTGCTCTTCTCCAGAGATATATTGAATTCATTAGCAGCTTTTAAGGCAGTCCTGATGTAGTGGATACATTTCCACAGTCTTGCTAGGGTGGTCATCCTAGAAGTAGAAAAGCACATGGCTGATGCTTCACTGCAAAATTTAGCTCCGTTGGTGGTAAAAATCGGGCGCAGTAGTCGCCGCTGTTCGTTGATGAGATTGGGGCAACAGCATAGGAGGTGCAGCCACGATTCCCTCTTTTAAGGGCACAGTCTACAGTTTGTGGCTTCCCCCCTTCGGGCCCATGCAGGGTTGAAATCCGCAATTCCTAGAGTGATTAATCTCATAGACAGAATTTTACTTCTAGCCAATGGAGTGAGAGCCTGGCTTAGGTATGGCTGAGCTTTGCCTGCCGTATAAGAGCTGTTCAGCGGATCTAAGTGTGAACTTGAACGGAGAGATTTGCGGTCGAGATCAAATGAAGTTTTACGCACTTGTTTGTTTATGGCTCTTTTCTATGCATTCAGGGGGATTTCCGGCCGCGATATGCTCTCCTCCACAATCTTCAATGTTTCGATCACTTTTTCAAGGGTGGTGTGCCAGGTTGTACATGGCTCTTCAACAATAAATCTCAGTTGGTGTTTCAGTGTGTTAGCTGGAGCCTTTAATATCCTGAGATAGAGCTTTATAATCTCCCCCTGTCACATCAAGTCTGGCCTCGCCACGCCTAGTTCCAGCCTTAGCCTTGCTTTCCTTGCTGACCTCGGAATATGAAGCACTGTTTTGTATGCTTTAGTTTTGGCTGAGTTGAGGAAGGCGTGGTTTACCCGGGGAAGGCCAGATGGCCATACCTTATTGCTGGTAGAAGTTTCGCTTTTAAAACTTTCAGTATTGGACCGGCAGTTGAACTGATCAGGTGGTGGCTTAGTTGCTTTAGTAGATGTGTGACCTTATTAGCCTTGATGCCCTGATGTTTCAAATGGGTGTTCGCGTTAGCCCGTTCCATCAGCCAAACCCCTATGTAATTGTATGACGCTGACGTCCTAATTTGCAATTTGTCCACTTGCCATTGTGCTTTTTTTTTCAGGTGGTAAGTCCCAAAAATAACCACCTTGGTCTTTCCTTGATTTACTGACAAGTTATTGATGTTATAGAAGCGATTTATTGCATTTAGGGCTCTTTGTAGGCCTACCTTCCTATGGTCCATTATGGCTGTATTGTCGGCGTAGGTTTTAACCCGTACCCAAGTGTCTTCACATAGCGATCTGAATGCCTTCAGTAGGTTTGGTGGAATGCCCCAGTTTTCTAACTTCTACGAACAACTTTATTGAAGGCTGTGCTATAATCCACGAAGCTGCAGAAAAGTGGAGGTTGGTTCTTCCGGGTTGCCTGCGCTGATAAGTACGCTAGCGCCACTACATTGTCCATTGTGGATGCCTGCGACCTGACGCCAGTTTGTTAAAAAGTTATCATGCTGTTCTCTTCCACCCACATATCCAAGTCCTTTAGTAGTAGACGGGAATAGGCCTTGGCTTCAAGGTCAAGTAGGGTGATAAGCCTGTAATTTGATGGCTTTGACGGTCTCCTTTTTGGAAAATAGGGACCAAGAAGGAGCCCCTCCAAGAATCGGGGTTTATGGCTGTCAGTAAAGTGTAGTTGAATAATGGAGTCAGCATTGCTGCACAGAAGTCTGGGGCCTTTTTGAAGACTGGTTCTTGAATCCCATTAGGCCCAGGGGCCCCATCGTTCTTCATGTTCTTGAAGGTCTTGATGACCCATTGGGGGTTTATCTGGGCTGGTGGTGTACAGTATGTTTCAGCTGGATTCTGTTACCCACAGACAAATTGCCTTGGGTAGCGATCGTAACTCCTGGCTTGGTGTTTGATTGCCAGTCTCGGTCCACCCCACCACTGGCCCCTGCTGTGCTATCTTTGTATGGGGGGCAATTTTGTAGAGCTGCTTAACATGGGTCAGCCAGTCTTTTTCTACTACTCCGTTTTCTCTTGAGAGTCCACTGCTACTCAGCTGGATTAAATGTCTCCACAGTTGCTCTGCGGTCTTCTGCTTAATCAGGGAGAAGACTTTGAGCCATTCCCTTTCCATGGTGGCATTTTTATGTTCCCATATTTTCTTCCTTAGTGCTGCCCTCAATGAAGCAACTGACGGTCCCTCTGTGGTCCGCCCCCTCTTATATTTTTTGCAAGTGCCTTATGCAGGAGCCGTTTGCAATCTTTCATGATTTGTTTGGCCCTGTATTGCCACATCTTGGTTGCCCTTTGGGCCTGGGTGGTTGTGGCTGGGAGTTCCTGAGCTTTGCTTGTAGTTCCTCCACGGTATATTCCCAGTCCTTTATGGATGAGAGCAACAAAGACAGTCAGCCTTCCTGTTTCTCATCCAGCCACATTTGGAGCGTATTGCCTATCTTGTCTGACCATTTGATCCTCCCCAAGATACTATGTTTTCCATCCCCTCTTGACACACCAATGGTTTGGTGGCAGATAGCTGACAGAACTGTCATCTGAAAGACCCCTTTCAATGGCCTGTGATCGCTTTATGCCCTGTCTTCAACTTCAAAGTCATTCAATCTGGCCACCATCGCTTTGCTGGCCATGATGTAATCGATTCTTGAGATGTCTCTGAAGGTAGGGAGAGGATCCCATGAGTTCGAGTGGGCTTGCAGCACTATTGTGGCCGTCGCTGATTGAGGGCTTGCTTCACGAGCTGCCAAGCTTATTCTGGCTGTTGAAACATTGCCAATAGGCTGGTCTGGCCTTGCTAGAGGTTTTTGGTCCTTCACGGTTAGGGTGCTCAGTGAAATTGATTGTATTTGCTCTTCAGCCGGAGGCTGAGCAGCCAGGGAGACTTTTTGCCCCAGTTTTTAGCAATAAAAATTGGGTAGGGCTGAGATGGATTGGTGACCCCTTGCAGGGTTGGATGGTTGCTCTTCGTCAGCTTCAGTTGTCTCCATCTTGTCTTTGTTTTTTTAGTTGTTTCTTCAACTTCTTTTTTGCTCGCCTTGAGAGAGTAGGATCTTGTGCGGCCATTGTGCTGATGGTATGTTCCTGCAAGTCTGGTGCTGAGGCATCGCTACCACCCATTGCACCCAGTTCAAGTCCTTTCTATCTGGCCGCCAACAATCAATCTGGGCTCTTCCTTTCTCAGCTTCAGTTCCACCTCTGGAGGTGGGAGTCCCACAGGGATCGATTTTGAGTCCAACTCTTTTTAACATATATATGTCCCCCTGGCTACCTTGTTCGAGTCACATGGAGCCCAAATTGTGTCTTACGCCAACGATACGCGGCTTCTATTTATTTGTGATAAGAACACAGATTTCAACGGTGTTAACATCATGACCTGCCTCGAGGCTGTCTTTTCATGGTTCCCATTGAATCAACTGAAGTGCAACTCTGACAAATCAGAGGTCCTTTTTTTGGCTGTCCCCCTGATGCCAATTGGAAATCCTGGTGGCCCACCGATATGTTTCCTCCATCATCCGCTACTCCCATGGCGAAAAATTTGGGTGTTAAAGTGGACAATGGACTGACCCTCAAACCCCAGATTCTCAGCGTAGTCGGCCAATGCTTTGGCCTTCTTAAAATTCTAAGGAAATGTCTTCCCTTTTTGTCACATGCCCATAGGAGAATTACGGTACAGGCCTTGATTGGATCACGGCTAGACTATGCCAACGTACTCTACCTAGGCCTCCTGGAGTATCTTCTCGCCTGTCTTCAATCTGTTCAAAACTGGGCTGCAAGGGACAATTTTGGCCTCAGCCGAAGGTCTAACACCTCTGCGCTTTAAAATTTGCTCCACTGGTTGCCGGTGCGCAAACGCATTGTCTTTAAGACTCTTATTACGGCATTTAAATCTCTTCACGGCACCGGCGCCTTCTATTTAAGGAGAAGAGTGCGCTTTTATATACTTCCAGATCCCTGCGGTCCGCTTCTCACGCACTGGCTATTGTTCCTGCTATTAAACGAGCTCGTATGGGGGGACGTTCATACAGACTTTTGGCACCTCAACTGTGGAACAAATTACCACTCTCCCTCAGGAAGCTAGATAATTTGCTCTCCTTTAGGAAGGAGCTCAAGATGTGGCTGTTTGGACAGTAGACCTATGCGATTCTCGGCCCAGCCCCTGCAGGTCTGTATAGCGCCCGGACACTCTGCCTGAGTAGCTGAGCGCTCTATAAGACAACCCTTAACATAACATAACACTGCACCCATGGTTTATGCTAGATGTACCTTGAGCTGTTTTAGAGCTGCCCTGTTTGACTGGAGTCTTCAGTTCCAATCCCAGTCGAGGTCCTACTGGCTGTCTTGCCACCTGGCAAATGCAGTTAGACAGCGCCCTGTCATCTGTGTTGTTTGTACTCAATGCCTCCCTGCGTCCTTAGGCTATCGCTATCGTCCATAAGAAATCCATCCATATCTCAACCAGCTCTGACGCCAACCTCGCCAACTCTGAACACCTTCACTTCCAGATCCACATCGACCCCAAGACCACACTCAGAGGCACCCTCCTTTACAGGCCTCCAGGACCCCGCGCACAATTTAGTGAGGACATCACGGACTTCATCACTCCACACGCGCTCCCCTCCAAAGATTACATCCTTCTAGGAGACCTCAACTTTCACCTTGAAAAGAACAACGACCGCAACTCCACCACCCTGCTGGACAACCTCGCCAACCTCGAACTTAAACAACTGGTCACTTCCCCCACCCACATCGCAGGTCACACCCTCGACCCCATCTTCACCTCCAGCAATCATGTCTCCTTCAGCCACACCACGAAGCTCCTTTGGACTGACCACAGCTGCGTTCACTTCACCTACAACAAGCCCAAACCCAACAACCACCCCCAACCAACTCTGCAAAGAAACTGGAACAAAATCACCATCGACCAGATCTCTTCATCGCTTCTGCTAAACCCCCCAGCCCATTCATCAAACCCCGACCAAGCCGCCACCAACCTCACCCTTTGGCTATCCAACAGCGCCGACATCCTAGCACCACTGAAAAAACGCCAAATCAAACTTGGCAGCAAGAAGGCCTCTTGGTTCAACGATGACCTTAAGAAATCCAAGAAACTCTGCCGCTCCTTTGAGAAGGCCTGGAAAAAAGACCCAACCACCAGCACCAAGGACGCCTTCAAAAACGCCACCCGCATACACCATCAACTGATCCGAAAGGCCAAGAAAACCGCCTTCAAGGAACGACTAGATAACAATGCCCACAACAGCAAGGAACTCTTCAACATCGTCAAGGAATTTACCAATCCCTCGGCCAACTCTAACGACATCACCCCCTCTCAAGCCCTCTGCGACTCCCTAGCCTCATTCTTCCACAACAAAATTGCAGACATCCACAACAGCTTCGACAACCCGGAGACCAACCCACCCAACCATCTGCTGGACCTCCACCCCCCTCAAACATCCTTAATGACTGGAACACAATCTCCACTGAGGACACCATCCGCCTGATGAACTCCATCCACTCAGGTTCCCCCACAGACCCTTGCCCTCACCACATCTTCAACAAAGCAGATTCCATCATAGCACCGCACCTCCGAGACGTCATCAACTGCTCCTTCAAATCCGCCACCTTCCCGGAAAGCTGGAAACACGCTGAACTCTGCGCCCTCCTGAAGAAACCCACAGCTGATCCCACCGAACTCAAAAACTACCGCCCTATCTCGCTCCTTCCTTTCCCGGCCAAAGTCATCGAGAAAGCTGTCAACAACCAGCTCGCCGCCTTCCTCGAAGCCAACAAATCCCTCGACTCCTCACAGTCCGGTTTCCGAGCAAAACACAGCACTGAGACCGCCCTCATCGCAGCAACAGACGACATTCGAACCCTACTGGACAATGGAGATACAGTCGCCCTCATCCTCCTCGACCTCTCCGCAGCCTTTGACACAGTCTGCCATAGCACCCTTCTACAGCGACTCAGAAATATCGGAATCCAAGGAAAAGCACTGAAATGGATCACCTCGTTCCTCACCGGAAGAACCCAGAAAGTCCGCCTCCCACCATTCAAGTCAGAAGCCACTGAAGTCATCTGCGGCGTACCACAAGGATCTTCACTCAGCCCCACCCTTTTCAACGTATACATGAGCCCTCTCGCGGCCATCGCCCGTCAACACAACCTAAACATCATCTCCTACGCGGATGACACTCAACTGATCCTATCACTCACCAATGACCCTAGCACCGCCAAAACCAACCTACATGAAGGAATGAAAGAAGTAGCCGAATGGATGAAACACAGCCGTCTGAAACTGAACTCTGATAAAACAGAAGTCCTCATCTTAGGCTCCTCCCCCTCCGCATGGGACGACTCTTGGTGGCCAGAAGCCCTTGGAAAAGCACCCATCCCGACAGACCACGCACGGAACCTGGGCATCATCCTGGATTCCTCACTTTCAATGAACAGACAAGTCAACGCCGTCTCCTCATCCTGCTTCAACATTCTTCGCATGCTCAAAAAAACATTTCGTTGGATCCCCACCGAAACTAGGAAAACGGTCACCCACGCACTAGTCACGAGCCGCCTGGACTACGGAAACACCCTATACGCCGGGACTACCGCTAAACTCCAGAAAAAACTCCAACGAATCCAAAACGCCTCTGCAAGGCTCATATTAGACATCCCGCGTAAAGAACATATCTCTGGTCACCTGAAAAACCTCCACTGGCTTCCTGTCAATAAGAGGATCACTTTCCGGTTCCTAACCCACGCACACAAAGCACTCTACGAAATCGGACCAGAATGCCTCAACACACGACTGTCCTTCTACACCCCCTCCCGCCAGCTTCGATCTTCCAACCAAGCCCTTGCCACTGTACCTCGCATCAACAAGACCACCATGGGAGGCAGATCCTTCTCCTACCTGGCAGCTAAAACCTGGAACTCTCTTCCCACTTACCTTCGCCTTACCCAGAACCACCTAGCATTCAGAAAGCAACTTAAAACGTGGATATTTGACAAGTAACTCCCCTCCCCTTCTTAAGCGCCTTGAGACCCTCTGGGTATGTAGTGCGCTATATAAATCCTTTGACTTGACTTGACTTGACTTGGCTATCTGTACTATGTCCGATAGGACCTCAGGGAGAGAGGCCCATTTCTCCATGAGGATTGAGCAGCAACAAGAGCAGTCCCCCAGGTTGGAGACCAGGTACAGGGAGAACCTGTTGTCTACTTCCTCCACCCTGGAGCTTATGTTGACTAGACGGGCTGCAATTGCTTTTAGGAGGTCTATTTGAACTTCCATTTTAGATGATTGCCACAAAAGAGCTTTATTGGTGATGCAGTTTGTCTCGGTCGAGGGAGTGTTATCCAGATCCGCATCTGTACTGACATTGCAGAGTTTGTGGTCTACTTTTAAATTGGTGCCCCATGGGGGTGTTGATGGCAACAACAGATTTGGGGTGAATTCTAAAGTTCTTTCGATCTTTTGGCCAAGATTATGGAGGAATGAAGCTGTAAGGTCCCCTCCCGCAGGTGAATCTAGTCCCTCAGTAACTGAGTGGGACCACAGGCTTTTGGATTTTACTTCAATCTCCATGCTCTGAGTGTCTGCACCGTGGACTTTACAATTAGGAATTTGCAGTTTCGTCACTGCAGTTGGAACATCCTTGATCAAAACTGTTTCGTGGATCTTGGTGATTGTGGCGTCCCGCCTCGTGTCTAAGATTTGATGAGGGGTTTAACACATGGCTAGACCATTAAGCTGCGTTGGGTCAGGTTGCCCACGGGCTGCACCCGCCATTTCCTTCGGTTTCCTGGACTCCTCGCAGGGGGGTAGACCCTCCTTGCCTATACGGGTGTGCTTGGAGGTAAGCTACCCAGCCCTGTGGGACTACTGTCTTGTGCCAGGCTCAGGCTGTGAGATAGTGCACCATGGGTTGTCCCACGGTCAATGTTGGAGGTATCCTTTTTCCTGAAAAAGTGCTTTATCGAGCCCCTTTGTGCGGCGTCTTGCGATGTTTCCTTGGTCTGTCTGTGAGAGATTTACTCCTTGTGATCCTTGTGATCCCTTTGTTGGGGGAGTGACTTTAAAGAGTTTCCTCCGGGGTTGTGTGCGCTCGGCTTTTTCTTTTGGGGTCCACTTGCTAGGTGAAACACTGAGGGTGCTCCTCCTGCTGCTTGCTCCAAGTAGTTCGCTTACAGCTCTTATCGCTCTGCACACGTGCGAATGCTATGGGGGCAAATGCTCCTTTCGTTGATGCTGGAGTGTTGCGAGAGTGTTGGGAGAGAGGGATCTTTAAAAGTGCTTTGGCATGACCGTGTTTATGCGCAAAGATCCCCCAGTAAATCGTTGTCCTCTCCCAGGCAGTGTGCTGAAAGGCGAGGCAGGGAGCAAATGAAGCAGTGGGGCAGCGGGCTGATGGTGGGAGGCAGTGCTAGCAAGGTGGGTCAAAACTGCACCTAGCTCTGTGGGCCCCCGGGGTACCCCTCACGGTAGCCTTGTAGCGACCTCACTCACCTGTGCCTTGCCAAGCCCCTTGCCAAGCACTCCCGCTGGCATAGATGAGATTAGTTGAGTTGAGATTAGGGCGGAACAGTTTTCCAGGACTCTGCCGCGTTCAGCTACTTCCCAGCCCCACTTAAGCACTCTTGGCTGCTCATTTACCTGTGGCTCAGCCGGCGCTGTGTGGGACCCCCTTCTGTGAAGGGCGGGTCGACCTGTTGCGCGAAGCCAAGTTCCTGGGCCGAAACCGGGGGCCTAAGCAGGGGCCGAGTTAGAGGGCTGGTTTGAAGAAATCCGGCGAGAGTTCGTCTATTGGGCGTCCACTTTCCCCGCCGTATGCAAACCACTGCAGGCTGTGTCAGCGTGAAATCGGCGAGAAACTGCGGTCTGGATCCGGGGACGTAACTCACAAATGAAGGAGCAGTGTGTGATCAGCGAGAAACTGTGGTCTGGATCCGGGGCCGTAACTCGCAAACTAAGGAGCATAGTATTCTTCATTTATTTCCTCTAGCTCTATTTCTTCTCTCTTTATTCCCTTTCTTTTATTCTTTTTATCTCTTTCACCCTTTCTTTCTCTTATGAATTTACAACACTTATATGCTGTTAATATTACCAAAACTAGTATTACTACTGAAAGTATTGGCACTATTAATTTTCCTGATAAACTACTTCCAAAGGTAGAAAACTATTTACTTACCGCAGACAAACTCTTACCAAGTCTCTCCCACACACCGTCAACCTCCAGTTGGGTTAAATCATTATGTCATTTTGTAATATTTCTTATATATCCTTCTATCCCTCTACCTTTATCTGGGATATAGGTTCAGCAATGTTTAACTTTCAACATTCCACAGACTCCATCCTCTTTTGCTAAAAGAATGTCAAGAGCAAGTCGATTTTGTAAAACCATTGATCCGATTGCCACCATTTCGATATCAATCATCAAGAAACCACCAGCAGTATCTGTCGATAAACGATCAACCACTGTGGACAATTTTAGAATTTTGTGTGAATTCAGAACAACTCCAACTGAGGGTATCAGTGCACCAAAAATATCACCTACTATTTCCCAAAAACGTGTTCTTTTACTACGTATTAGTCCTTGCTTTACTTCATTGACACTATTGTCCTTTCGGTCCATATAATACACTTTTGGAAAAACAATCCCAAAGTAACTGGTTCCATACCAATGTGCAGGTAATCTAAAATAGGCTTTCTTACCACACACATAATATACTCCTGGGAAAACAGGATCAGTTCCACCCTTTAATCCCCATCCTCTAGTAATTTGGAAAGTATGCTCACATTCACTAGTGACAATAAAGTATTTGTTATAATTAGTCTTTGATTTATATAAGTTTCCCTTTCTGTGACCAATCCAGGGACATCGCAGTGTATGTCTCACCCTTTTCATAATTTCCCTCTCTAAAAACCCAAGGTGGTGCCTGTGATTTCTGTTTACCCGCTTTCTCCTGGAAATGTGCTCTTCTATTTTCTACCATTTTCAAGAACAATCTCTCTTCAACATGCAAGCTACAAATTAGGTTATTCTTGTAAGCATATTCAATATCTGAAGCTTTAGTAATATGGAAGAATTCTCCCATATAGTGTGCATATTTACCACTTACTACTTTATTTAGTTCCCTTACAAGTGGAACTTTTGAAAATACTAAATCTATAACAGTATACTGATAGTCTAGCTTACCTGTCATGTAAAATAGGCTGCTGAGGACACTACATGACACACCATATGTTAATGAAAGGTGGTGATAGGTTACACCTTCTGAGACAGACAAAGGTAATTTCATGCAGTTGCAACAATCACTCACATTCATTGTGTTAGTATATTCATATAACAACTTAGTAAATACATTTAATGAAAAATCACTAATAGATTTGTCATGATTGAGAATGCTTCCATCCAATTGTTCTATATTAATATTTGTATTAGTTTTAGAAACATCTTTCACACCTTCAATTGACACTTCATTAGTATTATTTCCATTGTTATTCACATTAAGGTTTGGTATGACAACAATTAACAATGTTCATATAAGTGATAATAGAAAAACACTACATAAGCAAGCTTTAATACATCTATGTTTTAGATTAGAATTTGGATGTCCAGTCACTTCTACTTCTGCCATTTTTATATACTACAAAAATAGAAAAGTCTAAAACATTTCTGATCTATAATCTAAAATTGTGAAAGCTATATAGGCTTTATTCTTATTCTGTAAAAATAAAACTTTCTAAAAAATAGATTTTTTTTGTATCCCTACACTTAATGACCTTCTTCTTCACCCCTTTTCTTAATTTCAGTCTCTTGACCTTTGTTGAGAACTTAATTCAACTTCAAATGATTGTTTTCATCGTCAGCTCCTATAGTTACTTTTAAGGTGGTCTTAGTTTGTTCTCATCTTCCTTCTCAGTATCACTACTGCTGTGTTCTTCACTTAACACCAAACTTTCAAATTCTTCTAGAATAGCATAAGTCCATTCAGGAGTTTTGTACTTTCTACATGGAATTCTTGTTCTCTTTGATTTTCTTGTTGCTTTCTTCTTATTTTTACTAATTCTGTTTGGGTTGAGATTTCGTTACTTTGCTCTGGCTTTGTCCTCAATCTTCACCTCACTATTCTATACTTTAGTCTTCTTGCTCCACTTGACCAATCGCCTCCTTTTCTAGGTCTCTTTTTCGGTACTACATTTTCGCCTTCTGTGTTTTGTTCACCATTCCTTTTATTCAAACTTCTTTCTATCTGTCCTTCACTGTATCTTCATATTTCTGGATCTACAGTTTCAGTACTTGTTTCAGATTCACCAGTGAGTTCACCTTCTTCTGTCTCATCAGCTGTTTCTTCTTTTTCTGTCTTGACAGCTGCTTCACTTCCCTCTTGCTCATTGGTGACCTCACCTTCTTCTGACTCAACAGCAGTCTCTCTGGTCCCAGTATCTGGTTCCCAATTCACTTGACTTGTGCTTGACTGTTCATCATCCAAACGTTCATCAGAATCTATCACTCCAGACTCTTCAGCTTCGCACACTTCAGCTGCTGGTTCTTGGTTTTAATTTACCAGTTGCTGTTCTTTAGGTCTTTCAATTGGACTTGGGACTCTGAGGGATTGCTTGAATGTATCCAGTTTGGCAAGCCAAAACACTTCCTTGCTGTGGTCATCACCAATTTAATCTGGTAAGGACAGCTCTAACAGGGTTCTAGACACGTTTTCCTTACGTGCTTTTTAACTAGGACCCACTCACCAGGGTTCAGATCATGTGCTTGATCCCGCTGTGTCGTTGTGGCATCTACTCCAACCTGACTGGACATAGAACGCACCAGGTCAGCCAGTCCTTTACAATAGTCTAGCACACGATCATCACACATATTTATCAGTTTGTTTTCAGGTATGTATACTTGTATCATGGCTCTCCCCATTAACACTTCATGGGGCTTAATCCTGTCTTTTGTCAGGAATACTTCTAAGACTCATCAATACAAGGGGTAAAGCATCAGGCCACTTCAGTGTTGTGGATGCACATACCTTCCATAATCTTGATTTTATTATGCCATTTATCTGTTCAACAATACCAGATGCTTCTGGTCGGTAAGCACAATGCAGTTTCTGTTCAATTTGTAATGCTGCACAAATTGTTCAAATTATTTCATTGTTAAAATGTAATCCTCTATCTGATTCCAAAGTGACTGGAAAACCAAACCTAGGGACCAGTTCTCTCAACAAATTTTTCGCCACAGCGAGGCTGTCATTCCTTCTCGTTCGATATGCTTCTACCGAGCGAGAAAACTAACAGACAATGACATGAACGTATTCCAGCCCATTACTTACATGGTGGTACTTCGATAAAATCAACCTGAAGACTGGTGAAAGGACTTCCTGGTTTCCCAATTACACCCAAACTTACAACTGTCTTTTTTCCTGGATTTTGTTTTTGACATATGGCACATCTTTGACATAAACTTTCTGCAATGACCCTGAATTTTGGATTGTACCATGTCTGCCTTAAGAGTCTAACCATAGCATCACTTCCAATATGAGTGATTCCATGGTACATCCTGGCCATGTGAGAAAGTAAAGAATCTGGTAGTACGGGTCTTCCATCTAGGTAAACCCATACCTCTTCCTCTGCATTTTTCAAACAACCTGTTCTCCTCCATTCTTCTTTCTCCTTATCATGGACCTCTTCCTGCATTTGTCTTACCTCATCCCAAGTCTAAAATGTTGTTGTGAACATAAGGTGGCATTCAGTATTTATTTTTTCTATTGATATGTTTATGGCCAAGGTATTCTGTGTACACGCTAATTGATCAGCATATCTGTTGCCTTTTGTCACATTGTCATCTCCTGATTAATGTGCAGCACATTTTACAACTGCAATTCTTTTGGGTAACTGCAAAGCTTCCAATAATTCCCTCACCGTTCCATTCCGAATTGGTGAACTGGAGGAAGGCAAAAATCCTTTTTGCATCCATAGCTGGCCGAAGTCATGTACAACTCCAAAGTCATACTGACTATCGGTGTAAATTGTTACTTTTAGACCTTTTGCCAATTTACATGCTCTTTCCAGAGCAATTAATTCTGCAACTTGAGCGGAGTTTACTCCTTTCAGACAGGATGCTTCTAGTGCTCCAGATAATGTATAGACAGCATAACCAGCACACAATTCACCCTTTCCATTCCTCAAGCATAAGCCATCCACAAATAATTCACAATCTGGATTATCCAAGGGATCATCCTCAATGTCAGGACGAGGCCTAGACAGAGTTCTGTCACTTCCAGAAAGTCATGCTCTGCTTCCTCTCTCACTTCTTCACAGCTTGAATTTGGTAACAAAGTAGCAGGGTTTACAGTAGTACACCTCCCTATAGTCCCATTTTCAGCACCGAGAATCACTCTCTCATATTTAGTCAGCCAACTAGAGGTCATGTGTTGAGTCCGAGTGCGGGTTAAAAGGATCTCAACGGAATGTGGCACATACACCTTCACTGGATATCCCATCACAATTGCTTTACTTTGTTCCAAATTTACACAAGTGGCAGCTACTGCTTTTAAGCAGCCTGGCAATGCTGCAGCCACTGAGTCCAAAGTGGCAGAAAAGTATGCCACTGGACGTCGTGCCATTCTATGTTTCTGATTTAAAACTGCAGGTGCACATCCGTCTCTCTCACTACAGAACAATGCAAACTCTTTAGAATAATCTGGCATTCCCAAAGCAGGTGCTAGACAAAGACTGTTTCGCAATCTCACAAAAGAGTCCATACTTTCTTCATCTAAGACAATTCGATCCTTACATCCTTTTGAGTCAACCTCTGTAGAGGCTTTGCAATCAATGAGAAACCACAAATCCACTATCTACAGTATCCAACCACTCCCAAAAACATTTCAACTTCTTTCTGATTTCAGGGTGGATTCATTTTTTTGATTACCCTGACTCTTTCTGGGGTCACTTTTCTGACTCCTTTCTCAATTTCGGGACCTAAGTACTGAACTTCCTGTCTATCGTATTGCAATTTAGATGGTGACACTTTATGTCCTCCTTCTGCTAAATGGTTCACTAAAGCAATAGTCCAGTGGAGCAACGGTGGACCCTTCGTTCCGCACCTCACGCCAGTTCCACTAAGTGAGTTAGCCGCGCAAACAATCCCAACGCCAGCCATTGCGTGATGTCACTGTGCTCCAGATTAAGAAATAATTTTTAAGTCAAAGGGGGTTGTGCAGCTCACAAAGTCCAGTAGTCAAATGTTGGTGAGAACATATTTTATTTATTTCAAATTGTGTCAAAATATCATCACAAATAGACGCTCCAGCCAACGGGTTTCATTCCCATACTGGGAACTACATAAGGGCAAATGAAAAGAGTAAAAAAACGTTTGTAGCTATAACCTCACACTGGCGAATTTTTCGCGTTCCATTATCTTAAGTGAGGTGGACTCTCCCAAAGTAAATGTGCATCTTAATCTGTGCCTTATAACACGTAGATTTCTTTAGGCAGTATTCTAGTTTATTCAATTTCGTTCCTTCCCGTGTATTGCACAGGGACCCAGCACGGGGATCAAGATATGATAACTCCTTGATCGCGAACGGGTGTTTCTCCCTCTTCGTGTGTAAAAAAGTTCTTGATTAATCTGATTCTTTCTGGGGTCACTTTTCTGACTCCTTTCTCAATTTTGTGACCTAAGTACTGAACTTCCTGTCTACAGTATTGCAATTTAGATGATGACACTTTATGTCCTCCTTCTGCTAAATGGTTCACTAAAGCAATTGTGTCTGTTATACATGCTTCTCTAGTTTTTGATGCCACCAGTAGGTCATCAATGTACTGACGTTCCTTGATCCTCGGGACACTGTGTGGTTCACTGGCAGGTTCTACGGTGGGCTCTTGTTTTATAGAACAATGCAACTATAACTAGCCCCCCACGGTTTCCGTGGGGCAAGACTGAATACAGTTTCCTAAACCCCTTTTTTTCCCTTCACAGAACGCTGAAAGGTTGCCTCACCATAAGTACACGGTCTGGCTAATTGCTGATCCAGGGACGGTTGCGCCTTAGCGTGTGCACACCTCCCGGTTCTAACATTTGGCCCTGACGAAAACCTTGTATTATCACGGATAGGTTGAAACATGTTGACCGAAAAAATGTCACTTCTCCCTGATACTTTTGGTCAATCTAGCCATTTTAAGTATCACACTTGGTTTTAATCTTGTCTTATTGCTCCATATCAAAAACTTAGGGAGTACAATAAAGACATTTTTAATCCACTCACTTACACCTTTTTCACACTGTTCAAAAAAACCAGTTCCGCTGTATTTCAGGCATTGTAGCACACCAGAGGAGCATTTGGCTACTCGGGTGGACCCCTATGATGAAGCATGTCATCAACTAGGTTGGTGAGTGGGGGATTTCTTAAAAAAGGAAAAACATTTTCCTGTGATATCTCTCTCCATTTCTCCATTTCACAAGGACATTCAATGCCCTTGGGAAACTCCCTCTTGTTGTTTTGATACATCAATGTACTGAACCAAAACCAAATTTCCAGGCATGACCAAAGTCTCCAAACATTTTTTCAAAATATGGTTAAAGATCAAAGGACTCTCAGTGTACCCTTGAGGAACCCGCACCATGCAAAGACACGGTTTCCGAACCAGAAAGCAAACAAATATTGACTTTCCAAGTGCAAAGGAATGGAGAAAATGCCTGACACAAATCAATAACGGTGTACCATTCTACATCACAAGGAATTTGATACAGGATTACTGCTGGATTTGGCACCACTGGATAACATTGCACTACAATTTTATTCACCTTTCTCAATTCCTGCACAATTTTATATTTTCTGTTGGGCTTTTTAATTCAAATTATGGGTGAGTTACAGAGACTGCTCATTATTTCTTTTAGAATTCTTTGTTCAATCATTTTGTCGATCACTTGTGCGACTCCAGAAATTATATCTGGACTCATTTTGTACTGTGGGGGTATGGGCAATACTCCGACTGGAGGCAGTTCGGTGGATGATATGCCACAGCTATGGGCAATGAGTCATATGAGTGTGCAACGTTTGGACGTATGGGTTGTTTTTAACCAATTTGTCAAGGGCATCCCTTGCAGGTGTAGCTCGAGCAGGGACAAGTGTGTGTGGGGTGTGGACACATTGGTCTTCATTAGCACAGTTCATGGTGTGGGAATCGTCCGAGGCTGGTATGGCATCTCACGCAGGGTGTGCCAGCCGCATTCGGGACCAAGGTCGGAGATTTGGTTGTCCTTCCACCTTGTGTATTGAGACAAAGGAGCTTTCATACCTAATTTTAGTCTACCTACTGCTTGCACGTCCTAAATGGGATGTGGCCTTTGTGCTGACTTTGATGCCAGGCCTTAGATTTGGGGTACACCAATTGCCAAACAGACGCATCAGTTGGCATGTATGAATGAGCCAAGGGCCTGATTGGCCTTGGGCTCCTTGTTCAGTCTCTCTCTTTCTCTCTTTCTCTCTTTCTCTCTCTTTCTCTCTCTCTCTGTCCTTTCACATCTTGGATTTTGTCTTGCAGGCTGTGACTCACTGATTGTCCAGGGATGCCCTGCCATGACTCTTCAAAATAGTTGTTTGGAGACAAATTTGATTGTGATATTTTGTTTGGACTTTCAATGGTTAATGAATGAATCAGATTTTTTGTACTTACATGTATGTTGATTGTTGTAAAGGTGTGACATCAGGCGAATGCTTTTGTTCATGATTTCGTGACGCTGATGTGCAATATCTTAGTCCCAGGGAGGTGGGGGGTGCCCAGGGTAGGGCCCAGGGGGGCTGTGGGGGTGGTCCTGTGGGTGGTGGCGGTGGGTGTTGTGGCCCTTTTGGGTGTTCGGCATGCTTGAGCAGTGGCTCCATGGCATCTGTTGCCCTTCAGGGTGGCTCGGGCCTGGGCTCCCTTTTCTGGTGCAGGCTGTCATCCGACTTTACACCAGGTCAGAGCAGGTGTTAATTTCCTGCTGCTAACGCGCCTTATGGCATGTTTTGGTATCTTATTCCCGATCTGACTGGGCTTTCAGAATGTTGCGGAGTGTTGTTGTTGCAGCTTTTGCCACAGGAATGCCTACTCTGCATCTTATTAGTGATAGTTGCCGGGGTCATCTGTGGCAATGTTTTGTGCGACTGCTTTCGCAGGTAAACTGGTAATATGGGCTGTTAGCACCAGCTTGTGAATGGGGAGATAAATTTATCACTACTTTGGCTGCAATAAAGTGCCGATAACTCTGTGATAGTTCCTTGAGAATATGCCCCAGAGAGTACTCACACATTCATCTAGATTACAATGTAAGATTGCAATGCTACAGGAAACCCATCTTAATGAAAATTATATTAGTTCTCTTAAAAAGCACTGGGGTGGGGTGCGTGTTTTGCTCCTCGGCTAAGGAAAGAAAGAAAGGAGTGGTGACATTATTTCACAAATCCCTTTCTCTAACTTTAGAAAAGGAGGAGAGGGATGCTGATGGAAGATGGCTTCTTCTTCACCTAGTTATTAATGGTTCCCCTGTTTTTCTCCTCAATATTTATGGTTCTACTGGTTTAGATTCACAGTTTTGGCAATGTCACCTGCCTTGCATTCCTGTTCCAATTCCAATCTCCTGGTGGGTGGGGACTGATCAGATCAAAACAAGCTTTAGTTGATTTTTCAGATAAAATCATAAACGCATACATTTAAGAACATTTCAATAACACAATAATTAAGAAGTGGCTTGGGGTAAAATTTACAAACGAATTACATGATGATACAAAGTTCAATATCTCCAGTCACAACAATTTCATTTCAGTTAAAAATGAATGGTTCAAATAAGAATAGTTTTTCTGCATTTCACTGTACATTTTAAAAATTATAAAATTGGCTTAACAAAATGTTCATTATCTAGACATTGCAGGGCTACAACTGCTGGTCCACATTGTCTGAAACCCATAACTTTTAAAATTCTTTTGGTTGCGTACAATTTACAGAATAAAACCAAATGAATTGTTGATTGCTGGGACTATTCATCATAAGGACATCTGCTCAATTCTATAGCCCAGTCATTTATTACAGGAAAACCTATCAGGTGGTGAAAGATACAGAGTCTGAAACATGTTAATACAAATCTCTCATAAGTACTTAATGTCAGTGCTAGATAGGGCTGTATCCCAAGAGTGGTCAGCATCAACTGATTAGTCCGTCCCGAGTGTTTGATTGCCTCGATCACAAATCTGTTTTCCTCCAGATGCATCATCCAAAACTTTTTAAGATCTTTTCTGGAGACAGAACTTATGGTATCGGGGTCGTTATAGTATTCAGGGTGGCAAGATCATTAGTAAAATCTTTTATAGATTTTAACCATGGAATATTCAGTGCCCTGTCCAACTTGCGTCTATCTTTTAAAATTTCATGATTCAAAGTAGTCTTTACAGACGTCCAAATTCTGTGCCACAAAAAGACAGGTAGGCATTTTATCAAGTCTGAGATGTATGGTATCCCTAGCTCGGAGTGGCAAATATAAGTTGAAGTACTGCCTAGAACCGCTACAAGACATTTTTAGAAGGTATTCTCTACCTGCTGAATGGGGTTTGTATCTCGATAGCCCCAGACTCCAGTGCCGTATGTTGCCATACTTACACATTTTGCCTGATAAATATGTAGCATCTCCACAGGTGGCCTTCTTTCTAATTTCCTAACAAAGTTAGCCAAAGCAGCCGTCGATTACATAAAAAGCATGCTCCTATTTTTTACTGCTTAGAACCATGTACCCTTTTGATAAAAAAAAGCCTAAGTAGGGAAATATATTGTTGAATTCCACCCTCTTGTTACCAATGAACATGTCCCTACATTTGGCACTGCCTTTCTCACACTTCATAATAAAAGTTTAAGTTGTGTTTACTTTCAATCCCAGGTTGTCCATATACTCTGTTCAAACTATAACAGCCCTTTGGAGTCCCAATTGTGTCTTTGCCATCAACACTTCATCTTCCACGTTGAGAAAGGCAGGTAGGGGGGGTTATTTATTTGTGGCGCATCCAGGCTCTTTTCCCCCATTATGTGTTCTAGACCATTGGTATATAGTGTAAATATAAAAGGTGCCAGGATGCAGACCTGTCTAACCCCCCTCTCCACGTTGAACGGTGCAGTGCATTCACCCTTTACTCCATACCGGACTCTTGTGTTCACGTTCCCATAAAGCTGTCTCAGAAAATGGATAAGTGGAGCTTCCACCCCCCATCTCAGTTAGGATGTTCCATAACTAGTCATGAACCATGCAGTCAAAAGCTGCCGTACGGTTGACAAATGGGAGGTATAGCCTTCCTTGTTTGGGCCTCATATACTTCCCTAGCGGGATGTTTAGGTTTAATCCTTGTTCCAATATACCCAGCCACTCCCAAAAGCCAAATTGTACACCTTAGCCAGGGAATCCAGCAGAGATATTGGGCAATAGCACGCTGGATTCTGTCTATCAACCTTTTTAAATATAGGGACCAATAATGACTCCAACCAGGTCTCTATGAAACCCATAGAGCAACATGTCACTAGAACCTGTGTTAGAATAGGGCCCCATAATGGTATGTTTGCTTTGAAAAGGTCTATTGGCACTCCACCTGGGCTGGGGGCCTTCCTTCCTTACTTGCAGTTATTGCGGAGGTGACCTTGTCTAGGGTAAAACATAGGTCTCTCTGGTGTATTAATGCATTTGTTGTGTTACTTCCCACCATTTCCTCTTTGTACACCATAGAAAAATACTCCACCCACTGACATTCGTCTATGGCAATCTCAATGGTTGGTAAATCT